>NW_005871653.1:68710-70998 GCF_000147115.1 Myotis lucifugus
CGGGGCAAGCATTTCTTTCCCATTTGGATTTCCTTTTAGTTTTGTTCACAATGGTACAAAAGGCAAAATGAGGGGGCCGTTTACCAGGAGAAAAGAGTGAGGAACAGCCTATGTTCCCGTCCCAGGGGAACCACCGGGGAAATTAAGGGTCCTCCTCCCCTCCAGCAGAGCGATGACAGATTTTGGACGGGCCCTCGGCCAGCCCAATGGCCAAAAACGCTTTGGGTTGTGCCAACAGGCCCTGCACAAGACAGTGGGCAAAGGGGCGGTCCTTTGGGGGGTGAAGCCGGGGGGAAGCTTCAGCGCTTTCCCATCCTAAGCAGAACTTGGGCGGGGGCCCGGGACTCGGCGGGGGGCCGGGAGACTGGCTGTTCACAGAACGTCCTCCTCTTAACCTTGTGATCCTGAGCCGTCACATGTGTTACTTTTCCCCACAATGAGAAATCAAGTCAACGAGTCAAGTAGAACAGGCCTAGGGGGTCAGGAAGGCAGGGGCCTCCGCCCCCGAATGCCCCCCCCCACCCCCGTGTGCAGAGATGGAGGAGGGCCGGGCTCAGGCCCAGCAGTACTTGCCTGAGGCAGCGGTCCACGTCATGGTCATCCCGGCAATACTGGGGGCCCCCGTGCCTCAGGGCATCCTCGGGGTTGGCGAAAGCCTGAAATACATCAGCTGAGAATTACTGTTCTCTCCACGGAACGGCCCGGTCGCCTGGGCCTTCGGCAGCCCGTCACCTCCATGTCCATTCCCCAGCATCCATGAACTCCTACTATGTGCTAAGTGCTGGGGACTCCCCGGGAACAAGGTCGCCATGGCCTGAACGTTTGTGTCCCTGGAAATTCAAATGTGGAAACGTAACCCCCAAGGTGATGGCATTTGGAGGTGGGGCCCCTCCTGCCATGTGAGGACACAGAGAGGGATGGCCACCGAGGATCCAGAAAGCAGGCCCTCACCTGACTCAGATCTGCCAGCGCCTGGCCCTGGGGCCTCCAGCCTCCAGAACGGTGGGAATTCCAGTTCTGTTGTTTATAAGCTGCCTGGCCGATAGCAGCTGATGATAAACTACGGCAAAGGCTCTCCTGTCCCTGCTCTCGAGCTCACAGTCAGATAAACCAGGAAGGACCAGGTGGTGTGAGTTAAGAAAGAGAAGACAAGGTTGGACACAAGGTTGGCCTTGAGAATGTTCACAGGAGATCCGAGCCTGAGAATCCAAGAAGTCAGGGTGTCCACAGGCCGACTCCTCCTGGGAGCCCTGGGAAGCCTAGGATTCCCCGTCCCTCAGCTGCCGGAGGAGCCTGCAGGCTCTGGCCCCGCTGCCTCCTCTGCGGCTGGAGGTCTGCCCCCTCTCTGGCCTCCCCTCCTGTCTTTCCTCCCTCTAATGTGTCTCCACAGGACATCCACACCTGTAGAGAGTGTTTGTAAGTTGATTTGAGCCAAACTGTGGACACCTGCCAGGGAACAAGATCTCCAGTTCTGCACCCTCTTTGATGCATTTGAAATTAAGCAGAAACGTAAGGAAGGTGAAATGAAGGTGGGAGAGAGCCAGGTGGGGATGATCAGAGGAGAGTTAAGGAGAGTATGTGCTCCTGAGGTGGTTACTGTTTATCTCTAAGGTGTGGACAGGGCTTGTTTGAGGCCAAAGAAATCTTTTACTAAAAGGTTACATGCCTGGGGAGTTAGGATCAGATCAACCTGTGAGGTTTCTTTCCATAGAACACCCCCTCGTTTTTTTTTTTGTTTTTTTTTTTTTGCAAATTCTGCTGCTCTAGTAAGAGGACGAAGGGGTGGGGGGCGGACCCACTTCCCAGGAAGACTCCTTCACTGAGGCGCCGGGAGGGTGAGCAGCAGGTGCCCCAGCCCCTCCGTCCAACAAGGTGGTGGCGGGCTGCCGGCAGTCCAGTGTGAGCAGCGACCCGCTGGCCCGGCGACCAGAGGACGCTGCTTTCCTGTCTGGCTCAGGACAGGACAGGACAGGACAGGAGGAGGAATTCCTCCCGAAAACTCCGAGGGAGCCCAGCTGAGCGCCCGCCTGGCCGCAGTCCCCGTGGCGGTTTGTAAAGCGACCTGGCCGGCGAGCTTGGGAATTTCCACGGAAAAGCTCCCGGGTCCTATTTCGCCGGCTCCCACCCCACCCCCACCCCACCCCCGATCTCAAATCTGCCCGGGGAGCCGCCAGGTCGGGGGAGCACGGGCGCGGGTCTCTCCTTCCACCCGGGCCCGGGCCGGCGTCCTGACAGCCCCCGCGCTCTCCCGGCGCCTCAAGTCTCATCGTGACTGGAACTCAACCTGG
>NW_005871653.1:71234-79825 GCF_000147115.1 Myotis lucifugus
TCTTGATGACCAGCAGGGTGCTGCAGAGGAGGAAGGCGGGCAGCACCTGGCCGCTCAGCGGCCAGGGCCGGGGCAGGCATCGCGGCGGCGGGGCGCTGGCGGGCGCTCTGCTCTGCGGAGGGAGGCGCGGGCGGCTGCGGGTGCAGCTTGAGTCCAGAGCCAGGAGGAGGCGGGCGGGGCGAGGGGACCAGTCGGCACGCAGCAGCACCGCCCTCCCAGGGGCAGAACTTCTGACCCAGGTTCGGGGAGAGCCGGGAGCCTGGGGGGGGGGGGGGGGTCCACGCCCCCTGCCAAATCCTCACCCACTTTCAAATCTGTTTCCTGTTTAAAAAAAAAAAAAAAAGAAAGAAAGAAAGAAAAAGAAAATAAAATCAACCGAATTAGCTTGGAGATCTAGTTGGCTTTATGGAGGGACTCCTGAATCGGGCAGCCTCCCGCCGAGCAGGGGGAAGGGGCTGTACAAAATCCAGGGTGTTTATATGAGGAAGGGGGGGGAGGGCGGGCAAGGGAGCTAAGTGTGAAAGAAATGAAAGGATGGCTTTGAGGCGGGACATCCCTTCTTGGGGGGAAGCGAGGGGGAAGGCTTTTGTCAGGCAGACCTGCCTCTTCGGTCCATGGGGGTGAGGAGGGTAGAGGGGGCCCCGGGACCCGGACCGATGGCTCTACTGGGGCTGACCAGCCGACTCCAGCCTGGTCACCAAGATGACGGTCCTGGGAGAGGCCGACACTGCGCTGAGATTGGTATTAAATACAGGTTTGGCATCATGGGCTTTTCAGCACGAGCGATGCCATTTGGGGCCTGGGGCTTTCTCTTTATCATTCCTCATCCGTCCAATGGGTCTGTGCGGCAAAGTGGGGCACCGGGCAGGACCCCCACAGGTGGCCGCTGCCCTGTGCTCACATCCCTGAGAATCAGGGCAGAGGGTGGGCAAGAGCACCGAGCCATCTGCCCCCGACTCAGCCTGCACACCTGAGCCTCAGCCACCCCTACGTCGTCAGTGGGACTTTGCTATTTGTGGGAGGCTGAAAAAGTGCCCCCCAAGATGTTCACATCCAGGTCCCCCGAGCCTGTGACTGTTACCGTACGTGGCAAAAGGGACTTCACGATGGGATTAGGTAAGAATATTGTGATTCAGAGATGACCCTAGATTTGGATGCATCCAACTTAAAGGTCCTCTTACTAGAGCAGCAGCAGAATTTGCAAACAAAAAAAAAAAAAAGGGAGTGGGTGTTCTATGGAAAGTAACCGTAACCTCACGGGGTGATCTGATCCTAACTCCCCAACGGGTCAGGTCACACCCCAGGCATGTAACCTTTTAGTAAAAGATTTCTTTTGCCTCAAGCAAGCCCTGTCCACGCCTTAGAGATAAACAGGGAGCACATACCCTCGTTAACTCTCCTCTGATCCGATCCCCACCTGGCTCTCTCCCACCTTCATTTCACCTTCCTTACGTTTCTGCTTAATTTCAAATGCATCAAAGAGGCTGCAGAACTGTTATTCTCCCGAGAGCACTGGAGATCTTGTTCCCTGGCAGGTGTCCACAGTTTGGCTCAAATCAACCTACAAACACTCTCTACAGGTGTGGATGTCCTGTGGAGACACATTAGAGGGAGGAAAGACAGGAGGAGAGGCCAGAGAGGGGGCAGTCCTCCAGCCGCAGAGGAGGCAGGGGGGCCAGAGCCTGCAGGCTCCTCCGGCAGCTGAGGGACGGGGAAACCAAGGCTTCCCAGGGCTCCCAGGAGGCATCGGCCTGTGGACACCTTGACTTCAGCCACCAACATCGATTTTAAACTTCCAGCCTCCAGAACTGACCTCCAGATAGCAAATTTGTGTTGCTTTAAGCCACCAAGTTTGTGGTCACTGGCTACAGCTATAGGGAGCGGCTATAGGGTTAAGCCTCGTACTGACCTGTTGACAAAGCCACAAACAAGTCCCAGTTTGGAGGGCACAGCCCTCTTAGCATAATTAAGCTTGACTTTATGAAGCTTCCTAGATCCTATCTGGGTAGCTAATGGGCTACAGGAAGTGCAGCAAGTGCTGCCAAAACAAGTAGAACTCACAAGAACATTGTAACTACGGTGATCACTACCTTGTTTACCTCTGGCTATAGAATAAAGGCTCAGCTTGCCCTCTAGGTCTCTCTCTGTGGCCTCAGCCAGGCACAGGAAGATCCACCTAGACCCGGCTTATTCTCTGTGTCTGTCTTTTCTTTAATCCTTTGCCGCCCCCCCTCAGGCTCACCAAACCCTTGGCTGTGCTGGCCTGGCACATGTGGCGCCCAACGAGGGGCCTGAGTTCGGGGGAACTGCAGTTGTCCGGTGAAAGGACGCTCCAGTGAAGCACGTGCAGGAAGTAAAAAGGAAGGTAAGGAGCGAAGTTCAGTAATAACTAGGTGTCAAACATGGGAAATTCAGGATCGCAGGAAAAGAATTTATACATATCCATGCTTAAGGCTAGGCTCCAAGCACAGGGCTGTTCCGTGAGGTTTCAACAGCTTTTAGATTTGTTGGATTTTGTAAGTAAAACCTGCCCATGGTTTCCTGAGGAAGGAAAGGTAAATGTAGAGGCATGGGAGACGGTAGGAAAACAACTTAGAGATGGTTCTATAGCTGAAAATCCAGGGAGAATTCCTCTCTCTACTTTCAGTCTGTGGTCCCTGATTCGGGACTGCCTAGAGCCCAATCCCGAAAGGGAATGGATGAATGTGGCAGGGGAACTGAGACGGATAGTGGAAGGTTCCCAGAGGCTTCATATTGTTTCAAAGGTTTGTCTTTCGCCTGGAGACTACTTATTATGGAAGTCTTTTATTCGTGTTTCTGCTGACATTGGACCAGCCTATGTGCAAGGAGCAGTATTAGCTGCCTCATTAAAGGAGACGTTACTCGCTGGTCAGCAGAAAAAGAAAGGGGGCTGCTTTAACTGTGGCAAACTAGGGCATTTTGCTAAAGACTGTAATGCTAAGAATGGAAGTCAACAGGTTACAGGGAGTGAAAACAAGCAGCCTGCACTATGTCCAAGATGCAGGAGAGGAAAGCATTGGGCAAATGAATGCCGCTCCAAGACTGATGTTGATGATAATCCAGTGCCCCCTAGGCAGGGAAACTTCAAGCGGGGCCAGCCCCGGCCCCACCAAACAGTAGGGGCCTTATCCTTGACCCCACTGCAGCCTTTCCAGCTGGCTCAGTAAACCTTCATCATACCACCCTGGGAAGCGCAGGATTGGCAAGTTCTCCCGGGGCTGATAGATCAGGACTCAGGCAATAGCGGAAAGCACCAATCCTACTTTTAAAATGCAACTACAGAAACAAAAAAGGGGGAGAAGAACGTTATGTGTTCAACTTTCTGAATTACAATGCAGAGAGTTGTACAGCGGCCGAAAGGCATCGGGCCTCCTGTACAATAGCCTCTGCCGACTTAGCCTGGTGGAAGGATGCACAAACCAGATAAGAGTTTTACCAGATGAGCCCTGACTGGTTTGGCTCAGTGGGTAGAGTGTCGACCTGCGGACTGAAGGGTCTCAGGTTCGATTCCAGTCAAGGGCATGTACCTTGGTTGCGGGTGCAACCCCCGTAGGGGGTGTGTAGGAGGCAGCTGATCGATGTTTCTCTCTCATCGATGTTTCTAGCTCTCTATCCCTCTCCCTTCCTCTCTCTAAGAAATCAATAAAATATATTTTTTTTAAAAAGAGTTTTACCAGATTCAGTAATAATGTGGGGAAAAGGTTGTGTTTTGTATCTTTCCAGAAGGAGCAGTGCAGCCAATTTGGGTACCAGAGTGTTACGTGTGTCACCACAATGGACCCAGAGAAGCTCCTTGTCCCATCGTTCCAAAGACTGAGAGTTGCTCTGATGACAGCCATGCGGAAAAGGAAGATGATGAAGGCTGCGCAAGGGAGCAAGGTGCCAACATGGGGTCAGCTGAAGAAGTTAACAACTGAGGCCCAGCAGATGGTAGAAAAGCAAGAAGTGGAAGCTACTCCCTCAACCGTGATTCTGGATATGTTAGCATTGGTCAGCTGCCAGTCTTGCACAGCCAAGTCCGAGGACTCTGAGTAAATCAGCAAAAGAAACTTTCATTTAGTAGAAAAATGTTGCTGTAGTTTGATTTCTCTCTTATTGCTGTGTTGCATTGGCATTGTTTTGTTAATAGCCAGAGTTTTGTTCTTGATGTTTAAGTTTTACTTTCAATATAGTAGCTTAAAAATAAAAGAAGGTTGAGATGTAGGGAGCGTCTATAGGGTTAAGCCTCGGACTGACCTGTTGGCAAAGCCACAAACAAGTCCCAGCTTAGAGGTCACAGCCCTCTTAGCATAATTAAGCTTGACCTTATGATGCTCCCTAGATCCTATCTGGGTAGCTAATGGGCTACAGGAAGTGCAGCAAGTGCTGCCAAAACAAGTGAAACTCACAAGAACATTGTAACTATGGTGACCACTACCTTGTTTACCTCTGGCTATAGAATAAAGGCTCAGCTTGCCGTCTGGGTCTCTCTCTGTGGCCTCAGCCAGGCACAGGAGATCCACCTAGACCCAGCTTATTCTCTTTGTCTGTCTTTTCTTTAATTCTTTGCTGCCCCCTCCCCACCAGGCTCACTGAACCCTTGGCTGTGCTGGCCCGGCACATACAGCAGCCACAGGAGATGCACACACATCCATGTCTCTGACCATCGCTTTACTTTCCCAAGAAACTCCCAAGCTAACAGCTCGATTGCTCATTACAGCTCTTCCATAGAAAGCATCTTGGCCCCCCCTTGGCCCCTTCCCCAGGCTCGGGGCGGACCGCTGCAAAGGTGGGGATCTTGTCCCTGCTGTTTTGCAACACTGCTTGCTTTGCCAGGGGTACCCCGGGGAAGTGGGGAAGAGGAAAACCTGGTGCTGCTCCACCTTGAGTCTGCCTCAGGCGACAGCAGGGAGGGTCTGGCCTGGGCCCCAAGCACTGGGCTGGTCAAAGGGCAAAAACGCAGGCCGCGTGCTCTGGAGCCAGACTCCGCGGGCATGGCATCCCAGGCCGGCCTTCCGTGGCAGCCGTGGGCTGCAGGCAAGCAATTTCCCTCTCTGAACCTGTTTTCTCACCTGTACAATCCAGCTGGCAGGCGGTCGTCCCCACAGCATTGAGAGAACTAAAGAAAGTCATGTCTATGGCCCTGGCCAGTTTGGCTCAGTGGACAGAGCCTCAGCCCTCGGACTGAAGGGTCCCAGGTTCGATTTGGGTCCAAGGCAGGTACCTGGGTTGCAGGCTTGATCCCCGGCCCTGGTCGGGGCATGTGTGGAAGGCGAGCAATCAATGTGTCTCTCTCACATCGATGTTTCTCTCTGTCTCTCCCTCTCCCTTCCACTCTCTCCAAAAATTAATGGAAAAGTATCCTCGGGTGAGGATTAACACACACACACACACACACACACACACACGCCCGGCATGTCCTAGGTCCTCCATCAGCATGAGCCTCAGTTTCCTCAAATTCCTCAGAATGGGGATAATAATTCCGACCTCGCAGGTCTGCCAGGAGGTGCTCAGAACCCCCTGCCCTGCTGCTGGGGACAGTGGGCTGTGGGGCGGGGAGGGAGGGACATTCCTGACCATTTGCAACGTGCCACACCCTCCTTTCTCTGGACAAAAGATGGGGCTGCCAGGCAGGGCTGTCCGGGCTCCCAGAGAGAATGCGAGGTCACACCAGGGACGGGACATAAAAGCACGGGAAGTCCTGGGTCCGTTTCCCTCTGACTGAGTGGCTGGGACTTGCAGGCTTGCTCCTGGGATGTTCTGAGGACACAGGACCCCGGCCGCCCCGACCCCCACCCCACCTCGGGGGAACTGCCAGAGGCGGCTGTCTTCCTGGTCAAAAAGCTGTTAAGGTCCGGCCGGCGTGGCTGAGTGGTTGAGCTTCGATCTATGAACCAGAAGGTCATGGCTCGATTCCCGGTCAGGGCACAGGCCGGGTTGCGGGCTCGATCCCCCGTGTGGAGCACGCAGGAGGCAGCCGATCAATGATTCTCTCTCATCATTGATGTTTCTTCCTCTCTTCCTCTCCCTTCCTCTCTGAAATCAATAAAGATATTTTATAAAAAGCTCAGTTATAGGGGCTGGGGGCCGTGCCACCCCCAGAATGGTGGACCAGAGTCAGCCCCAGAGGGGACCCTGGGTGCGGACCCCTCCTTCGACTAGGAGGTGTGCGTGCTCAAGCCGAAATCAGAGGGCCTCTGGGCAGCCCCTCTGACTGATGCTCCGACTCCCCGCAGGGATCTCCGCCTCATCGCCTGCTGAGCTCAGCCCTGGAAGCCAGGGCCTGGCAAGGAGGACAGACCCTTCTCTGATCTTTGGCCAGGAATTTCCCTAGCC
The DNA here is from genome assembly GCF_000147115.1 of Myotis lucifugus. Classification (NCBI taxonomy): domain Eukaryota; kingdom Metazoa; phylum Chordata; class Mammalia; order Chiroptera; family Vespertilionidae; genus Myotis; species Myotis lucifugus. The sequence goes on from NW_005871653.1 coordinate 77,571, forward strand.
CTCTGCCCCCCCGCCCGGCCCGCAGGGGAGGGGCCTGTTGTTTCTGGTGGAGATGATGGGGCGTTACTTTTCCTGGAGCTCCTAGCATTCTTTGCCTTTGAAATGGGATCAGTGCCCCTGGCCTGAGGGTGAGGGAGCCTAAGGGGGCGTGGGGGGCGTGGGGGGCTCCTGCAGGAGGCCCTGCCGTGGGAAAAGCTTTCTGTCTTGGCCTGGGTCAAGGTTACACAGGTAGGGGGGATATGTGTAAAATTCTCCCGGCTCTATCTTCAATCGTTACTTTACGTATATTCGCATCTCGTGTGTGTGTGTGTGTGTGTGTGTGTGTGTGTGTGTGTGTGAGTGTGTGTGTGAGTGTGTGTGTGTGTGAGTGTGTGTGTGAGTGTGTGTGTGAGTGTGTGTGAGTGTGTGTGAGTGTGTGTGTGTGAGTGTGTGTGTGTGCGTGTGTGTGTGCGTGTGTGTGAGTGTGTGTGTGAGTGTGTGTGTGAGTGTGTGTGTGTGTGTGTGTGAGTGTGTGTGTGTGTGTGTGTGTGTGAGTGTGTGTGTGTGTGTGTGTGTGTGAGAGTGTTTACTGTATATCTTTTAAAAGCCCACACAAGTTCTGCAGTCATCACTGTGCATCTCTGAGCAGCGGGAGCTGCAGTGTCTGAAGCCCAGGCCGCCGCCCCTCGCTCCCCGTCCCTGGCATTTCCGGAGGCTGGAGACCCGGGCCTTGGGCGGTAATTGTCTGACTTCAGAGGAGGCTGGGAGAGGGGAGGAAGTGGCCCCCCTCGGCCGCTGGCTCCTGACCTCGGTGAGTATCGCTGGGGCTTTCTCCAGCCGAGGATGGGGAAACGCAGTGATTAAAGAAACCAAACACAAAAAAGTCCTTGGGTGACTTTTAGGTCAGATTAGTCTCGTGGTCAGCACACAGCAGCATCCCTCCTGCGGGAAGCGGTGTTTGTGAACCGTGGTCTACGGAAGAGGCGACCGTGGATGGGTGAGCTCTTCCTGACGGCTCCGCCGCCCCTCCCGGGCAGAAGCCCACCAGGTGGGACTCCTGGAACCCCCTCTGGATGAGCCATTCCATGAAGGACTGTGGTTTTTGTCTCCCAGCTCACCTCTCTCTCCTTCCTTCCTTTGGGGAATCACACTCTTTCAGGACTTGCACTCCTATTGCCTGTGATTCTGGTGGGCCAGCCAATGGGTGCTCTCCATTTTCTTAGGATGCGGTAGCCATGTGACCCAGCCCAGCCCATTACAATGATTCGTCCAAGGACAGCCAATCAGAGGCCTTCCCTGGGAGGTTCTATTCTGGCACTGATGGACCCCTCTGGCTCAGGACCGGGCCCTGGGGCAGTATCGCTGAAGCTGTGTGCAGCCATTTCCCCTCCTCCCATGGAGGAGGCCGTATTCTGGAGGAGACAATGAGGCTCCATCCTCTGACTCACCCGGAATCTAGGAGTTTCCTTTTTTGCTTAAACAAAACATCAGTCAAGTCACGGCTCTCCTCTGCGTCAAACTCTGCAGTGGCTCCCATCTTACTCAGAGTAAAAGCCAAAGTTTGGACAACGGCTCATGGCCCTGTCCCATCTGATCCCCATCTGGTTCTCTCCGAGCTCCTCTCTCACTCCTTCCCCACCTCACTCCGTCAGCCAGTCACGTGGCCCTCCTCCTGGTCCTCACACACCCCGCCCCCCACACTCTGTCCTCCTCTGGCCTCCGCTCTGGCTGATGGCTCTGCCTGGGGCTCCGGTCCCCCAGGCACCCACTGGGTTGACACCTCCTTGTCAAGTTTGCTCACATCCCTCCTTCTCTGGTAAGACCCACCCTAAGCACCTTCCTCAGTTCTGCAGCCGGTCCCCACCCCCTTCCCTGCCTCTACTTTCTCTTTTCCTTCCAGGGCACAGCCACTCAATGGCCGACACACTTTATAATGTGTTTGGTATCCTCTGTGTGACACCTGGCTTCCTGGGGCACCTCAAGCTTTGGTCCTGTGTCACCACTGCCATTTGTTGAATTGAATTAAGCTAATTGGATTTTTTTCTTTTCTTTTATAACCAAAGCAGTCTAGACCAGTGTTTCTAAACCTTCTGGCCCTTTAAATACAGTTCCTCATGTTGTGACCCAACCATAAAATTACTTTCGTTGCTACTTCATAACTGCAATGTTGCTACTGTTATGAATCGTAATGTAAATATCTGATATGCAGGATGGGTCTTAGGCGACCCCTGTGAAACGGTCGTTCGACCGCCAATGGGGTCGCGACCCACAGGTTG
>NW_005871653.1:80001-113493 GCF_000147115.1 Myotis lucifugus
TGTATACCTAGGAAGATATAATATGGTTATCATAAAATCAATTGATTACAAATCCATTTTCTCAGTTTAAAAGGCAAGTCTTATGTAACGGGGGTAGTGTCAGCAACTCCCCACACACACCCCCCCCTCCCCCCCCCCGCTTCTGACAGCCACCCAGGACTGGAAGAGACAGGTGAGATTTTAGATTCAGTTAATTTGCATGTTGACAGCTCGGACGCCCATCCAGCGCGTAGAAACACAGCGCTGACACTGACCGACAAGGACTCAGGGTGAGTTAGGACTGGCAGCTGCCCATCGGCGAAGCAGGCGGATTCTCGGCCACGTGCCAGACTGCCGGCCTGGCCCCGACGCCCACCTGAGACAACCAAGATGGCCTCAGGGGTGATGCCCTCGCCCTTAAGGACCGTGGGCAGAGGGTGACGGCCGCTGTCCATTTCTCGGGGTCACTGGGCTCTGCCCTCTTACCCGACCTGGCTAATCAGGGACACCGTGGTGTTCCACCCCCCAGGGAGCGAGGACTATGAGACCTGGTGCGGAGAGGTGGGCCTGGGGCCAGGTCGGTGGCTGTATTTGCCGAGGGTCAAGGTGGCTGTTCTCATCACAGAGGCAGCAGTGGTCTAGCCTTGGGCCGTGGGCTCGGGCCCAGAGGAACTGGCCCGTGGTAAGCGCTGGAGAGGCAGCAGCGTTTAATGCGTCATGTCCTGACCGTGTTTCCCGAGTCGGGAAATGCCCAGGGAGCCCATCCTCTCGGGACTGAGCAATCGCAGGGCTGCTCAGCCCTAATGTCCAGCGGCGAGAAGAGGCCGGACAGCCGCACCTGGAATACGGCCCAGCCCTGAAGAGGAGTGACCGGCTGATCCACCCGTCAGTGGATTTAACCCGAAAGCCCTTCTGCTGAGAGAGAGAAGCCAGGCACAGAAAACCCACATATTGCCTGACCGGCGTGGCTCAGTGGTTGAGCATCGATCTCTGAACCAGGAGCGCACGGTTTGATTCCCGGTCAGAGCACATGCCTGGGCTGGGGGCTCGATCCCCAGGGTGGGGCGTGCAGGAGGCAGCCGATCAGTGATGCTCATCATTGATGTTTCTCTCTCTCCTCTCCCTTCCTCTCCAAAATCAATTTAAAAATATTTTCAAAAACCCACATCTTGTATGATCCGATTTACATGAAATGCTTGCAGTCGGCAAGTCCATAGAGAGAGAGAGCAGATTGGAGGTTGTCAGGGTGGAGGAGGGGGACGGGAGGCACTTTTAAGGCAAACGGGCTCTTCTCTGGGGAAGATGAAAGTTCCGGAGCTGGACGGCGTGGATGGCTGCACAACCGAATCGCACTTTTTAAACGGCCAGTTTTACACTGAAACGAGGAGAGAGAAGCCAGGGCCACAGCTGCATTTACACGCCTAACCCGGTGTGTGCCCAGAGCCTGCGTGTGTGCATGAAATGCCAGCGAATTTCTGGGGCCAGCGAGGTGCCCAACCCCGTCCCCGGTCCCAGGATCTGACGGAGCCCATCTGCTGCTCCCGGACTCGGCCTCAGGCCCCGTCACTGCTGCAGGGAGCCCTGGACATGCGTGCAGCGGGGACATGACACAGCTGACCCGACAGGCGGTGGGGGAGGAGGGAGAGCAGATGAGGGAGGAGGGAGAGCAGGAATGTTTGTCTCAGCACAACCCGCTGCCAAGATCTTTCCAGGGAAGCTGCTGCTGGCACCCTGAGTGTGGTTCCAGGCAGTGGCTCCGTGCGAGCCAGGACCCTCCCTGCGAGCTGCCCAGGCATCAGGCGCGCACACGCGACCCCCCCACCCACCGCCGCTGTGTCCCGTGGGCAAGGCCAGTGTCCAGCTCCAGCCACATCAGGAACCCATTTCCGAGGGGGCCCTGGTGGGGAGGTCCGCATTCCTGGGATCATGTTCCGCCAGCAAGGGCTCAGGGGACAGTTGCTGGGCTTTTCCAGGCCGGAGTGATGGGAACCTTCCCACTCCTTCAGCAGCTGCCAAGACCGAAAACCTCCTCAGTTCCCCAGAAGCACCACCCTCCCCTCGGGCCCTGGTCCCAGAGACAGGATCTGATGGCCGGGTTTTGGAACTGATCATCCACATCTGCCAGAGGCTGAAATGGCCAAGGGGCGAGGTGCGTGCTTCCGCCTGGAGCTGCTGATGCAAGGCGGCATCTGCAACCCCCCAGGGTCCCTCTCACCGTGAACCTGCCAGTAGGAGCTCACCATGTCCAGTAATAAGAACGCCAATCACAACAGCCCGGGGGCAGCTGTCCTGCGGGAGGCCCCACCCAGGAGCCAGGCCCCTCCACGGGCCTTACTTCTAAACCTGCCTGTTTTATCGTCAGCTTCCTCACCCTGTGGCAGGTTCACTTCATGGATGGAAAAGGAGGCTCAGGGCTACAGGCGACCTTCTCTAAGGTCACAGATCTGGCAGAGGTGGAGCTGCCCCAAGCCGGAGCCTGCGCGCTGACCCCCCAGGAAGAGCCGAGGTTTGGATGCCGGCCGGCCTCTTGCACAATTCTCCTTCTTCCAAATTCCTCCCTTACGCCGAGCCGGATCTGCCCTTTGGGGCCACAGAGAACACGCAAGCTCCCTTCTCCTCCCCACTGCCCTTCAGAAATCGGAGGACGCACCGGGTGCCCCCTAGATCCCCTCTTCCCGGCAAACCCCTCCCATGCCATCAGCGTATGCTCGGGCCCCAGGCTTTCCAGCCCTCATGACCCGGCTGGCAAAGGTCCCTCTTAGAGGGGCCACCGCCCTGCGTGCCAGGGAACCAGCTCAGACCGGAGGGCGCCCTCACCCCTTGCTGGCGACCCCTCACTATCCCAGCGCGGGAGGAAGTGTGACCCTAGGCTGGTCGGGTTCCATGATGTGTGGGGCCCAGTGCAAAATGAAAAACGCAAAACCCCTTGTTCAAAAGTGAAGGGTTTCAAGATGACAAGAGCATGCACTGAGCACAGGACGCCGTGGAACCTGCCGGATCCCAGCTCAGGGTGACTCAGCACCAGGTGAGGAAGAAAGGCTTGTCCGCACGGAGCCAGAGGAGAGATAACATCAGAGCGTGGTAAGGCCTTTCCTCAGCCCCACAGAACAGAGGCCAACATCTGAGCAAAAATCCAACGCAAACAGCAGCTTGCATTTCTGATGCTTCCCCCGAGCCAGGCCTCATGTAATATGGTTGTATTTATTATTTATTTCACTTTATATTTTTTATTGATTTCAGAGAGGGAGAGAGAGGAATAGAAACATCAATGATGAGAGCGAATCATGGATCAGTTGCCTCCTGCACGCCCCACCCTGGGGATCGAGCCCACAACCCAGGTATGTGCCCTGACCGTGAATCGAACCGTGACCTCCCAGTTCATAAGTCGATGCTCAACCACTGAGCCACGCCGGCGGGGGCTCATGTAATATCTTTTTAAACAGCACTTATATAATGTTCATCACGTGCCCAGGAAATATAAACGCATTCATCACACCATCTGGTTAAGGTGGGTACTGTCATTATTCCCATTCTATGGATGAGAAACTGAGGCACGGAGTAGTTGAGTAACTTACCAGTCACATAGCTAGTCCGTACTCATAACACCATTACCTACAGTTTCCAGAGAGGGTTCCTGGGGCTCAGGGAAGAGAAAACAACCGCAGTAAAGAGGTCACCTGTGGACGCTGGGGGCCCAGACCACAGGTGCGGAGCCCACGCCCTGAGCCCCTTGCACCCAGCCTCTACCAAACACCCAGGTAACATGCCTGTAGGTGTGGAATAGCATCCCCCCAAAAGGATACGTCCAAGTCCTAACCCTACCCCCGTACCCCTGAACATGACCTTATTCGGAAATGGGGTCTGAATTAGTCAAGGGGAGAGAGAGAGAGAGAAAGAGAGGGAGAAGGAGGGAGAGAGAGGGAGAGGGAGGGAGAGAAAGAGAGAGAAAGGGGGGGGAGGGAGAGGTGGGGGGTATTTATTATGAAGAACCGGCTCATGCAATTACAGAGGCTGAGGAGGCCCGTGATCAGCCATCTGCAAGTTGAGTTCCCTGATTCAAACACTAGTCTCACCCAGAAACGTGCTCACAGACACGCCCAGAAACCATGTGTGATGTGGGCACCACTGGGCGGCCAGTCAAGCAGACCCCAAAAATCCACCAGCACGGGGTCTCTGCAGATGTACTCAGGTTAGGGATCTTGAAATGGAACATCTTGGATTGAAGGGGCGCTAAACCCAGTGGCGGGTGTTCTTATAAGAGAAAGGGGCGGGGGGGCGGTCAGACGGACAGACACAGAGGAAAAGGTCATGTGGAGGGAGACGGAGGCCGAGATCGGCCGGATGCAGCCACAAGCCAAGGACTGCCAAGGGTTGCCAGCAGCCCCCAGAAGAGAGACGAGATGAGAAGATGAGAGAGCCCTTCAGAGCCTCTGAAGGAACTGGGGGCCGGGCGGTGGGGGGCGGGGGGCGCTTCTGCCCTTGGAGGTTGTTCTGGGTGGTCTATCAATTGAAGCAGCATGAGACAGGCTAACAAATTTAATTACACACATACGTCTGGGAGCCCCACATACACGAGCGGTTCAGAGACAAAGACGAGAATTCTTTGGCATTCGGAGCGAAGGGGGAGGCAAGGCGCCTTTGGGTGCAGGAAGCCGCTCACAATATAAGAAAAGCAGATGTTCCGGAATTAAAAGTTTGCCCTGCCCTATAGCTGGGTCACAAAAAGTTATTTCTGGTGGTTACTTTTATTACTTTTTAAAAGGCCCCCATTTAAATTCTTGGAGAGCTAAACATTCCTCTGGCGTCCACTGGGCTCTCCATTGCCTTCGGCTACAACGAGTTCACAGGCCAAAGGGCACAGGCTGGGGAAGGGGCCAGCTCTGACCCCTGCAGACCCCACCCAGCGGCACCTGGGCTTCGGGCCGCTGGCCTGCAGGACCAGAGGAGAATGAGAGTCTGTAGTCATTGGTGACAGTGGCCCCGGGAAACTGACGCGCCACCCTCCTGTGCTCCTGAACGCGTTTGCGTGTCCGCGGGACCGAGCACCTGCTGGGTGGCCCTCCAGGGAGAGCTGGCTTCCTATCATTCAACCGAAGACGGAAGGTTGACTTAACGGATCCTGCCAATTTGAAAATAAACCCACAGCCCCTTCCTCGACACCCAGAGGCCCAGGGGCTGCAGGTGAGAAGTGTCGTCCTGATTCAACAACTTGTTTACAGACAAGGAGCCAGGGAGGGGAGGAGGCTTCCGGGTCACGCATGGAGGAGAGTGAGAAGGCCCACGCTCACCTGGACAGAGCAGCTGCTCAGGGCAGTGCTGTCCAACAGGGACCTGAGGCCACCACAGGTGCAAGCCACACGGGTAATTAAAAATGTTCCAGGTGGGCCCTAGCCAGTTTGGCTCAGTGGATAGAGCGTTGGCCTGCAGACCGAAGGGTCCCAGGTTCGATTCCGGTCAAGGGCATGTACCTTGGCTACAGACTCCTCCCAGCCCGGGCCCTGGTCCGGGCACATACAGGAGGCAACCAATCGATGTGTCTATCTCCTATCGATATTTCTCTCAGTCTTTCTCTCTCTCTTCCACTCTCCCTAAAAATCAATAGAAAAATATCCTCAGGTGAGGATTTAAAATAAAAATAACAATAAAAAAATAAATGGAAAAATACCTTCGGGTTAACAAAAATAAACAGTAAAAAACAGTACTTAAAAATGTTCTTTTTGTAGGTAAAAAATAAAAACGAGACAGGTGAAGTAAATAATCGTATTTATTTCCTGTGGCTGCTGAAACAAATGATGAGAAACCTGGTGACGTGAAACAACAGACATTTCTCTCTCAGGTTCTGGAGACCCCGAGGTGTCAGCAGGGCCCCGCTGCCTGCCACAGCCTCAGGGGGAGAACCTGTCTGTCCCTCGCCTCTTCCTGCCCCCAGTAGCTGCCAGCATTCCTTGGCTTGTGGCTGCAGCGCTCCAATCCCTGCCCCCGTGGTCACACTGCCTGCTCCTCTTCTCTGGGTCACACCTCCCGCTGCCTCCCACTTATAGGATGCGAGTGATTGCATTTAGGGTTTAGCTGGATAACTTCCTCATCTCAAGGTCTTTACCTGATCACAGCTGCAAAGGAAGAGCCCTTTCCCACATAAGGTGACAGTTCCAGGTTCCAGGGATTAGGACCCGATATTTTTGGGGAACATTACTCAGCCTACTATAATAATATATTTTATTTAACCCATATATATCCAAAATGTTCTCATATATATGTATATATAAAAATGTTCATATATATATGTATATATATTGATGTCAGAGAGGAAGGGAGAGGGAGAGAGAGACAGAAACATCAACGAGAGAATCATTGATTGGCTGCCTCCTGCACGCCCTACACTAGGGATCGAGCCCACAACCCGGGCATGTGCCCTGACCAGGAATCAAACCATGACCTCCTGGTTCATAGGTCGACGCTCAACCACGGAACCACGCCAGCTGGGCCAAAATGTTCTCTTTTATCCAGTAATCAATAATTTTACATGACGAATGAGCTAGTTTACGTTTTTCATATCAGGTCTTCAGAATCAGGTGTGACGTGTACTCCCACAGCACGCCTGGCTCAGGGCCCGCCCAGTGGACAGCTCAGCTCTACAGAAATAGTCAAAAAATGTCCGTCGTCGGTGTTTTATTTCTTTAAGACACGTGGCCCGAAGGTCACAGATGTGATGAGAATCTCAGAGGAAAGGGAGGCCTTTCCAGACCTCGAGGCCTGTACAGGGAGATAGCGAAGCTGCTTTTGCGGCCCAGCAGCTGGGGAGCAGGAAGGAGCACAGGCCCGAGCCAGTGCCTGGTTACTGTCAGGCACCACCGCTTCCTGTCTGAATGCCATCCGCCACCTCGCTGAGTCTCGCTTTTGCCGTCTCTAAAATGGGCGCGATCACATGCCTTGCTCTGAGGATTACCGAGAGCATCCAGGGGGCATGGAGACTTGTGCCTGGCGTTACGTTGCAAACCGTCGCTGCTGTTGGTGTTGGTTTGAACAACTGAGATGTGACCGAGCCCAGAGGCTGGGGATGGGCGTGTGAAGTCCCCTCGCCCTCCACCAATGGTCAGTCCCCTGTGGGTAGAGACTGGCAAAGAACTAATTCTGCGCTGGGCTGGGGTGGCTCAGTGGTTGAGCGTCGACCTATGAACCAGGAGGTCGCGGTTCGATTCCCTGTCAGGTCGGGGCACATGCCCAGGTTTGGCCTTGATCCCCAGGGTGGGGCCAGCAGGAGGCAGCCGATCAACGATTCATCATTGATGTTTCTGTCTCCCTCTCCCTTCCTCTCTGAAATCAATATATGTACAGTGGGGCCTTGACTTATGAGTTTAATTTGTTCCGAGACCGAGCTCGTTAAGGAGCTCGTTAACTCAAATTACTCTATCAACTCTGCAAAAAATCTGCGGAGAGACAGCTGGTATCTCAAAAAACTCGTTAGTCGGGACACTCGTAAGTCAAGGCCCCACTGTATATATATATTTTAAAAAGAACTAATTACCCTACAACAGAGTGAGACCCACGATGTGTATGAACCAGGTGAAAAGAGAAACACAGAGCAGAAAGGGGTGGGAGGTTGCTGGGTCCCCAGGAACCTGACTGGCTGGTTGGGAGCCAAAGCGTGTACTGCGCATGCCCTGCCTGAGCACCTGGTGAGGGGGTGAGGGGGTGAGGGGGTGAGGGGGTGAGGGGGCTCCCCCTCCACCACACACACCTGTAGACACCCCTCCCCTATTTCCTGGGCCCACCCACCACGGACACAACTGATTGGACAGCAGAGAGCACCAGACCACATCAGCCAATAGGAGGCTACCCAGCAGCCAATGGATCAACAGCTGGGAGAACAGGTGCTGCAGGTGCGAGGGGAGGCCGCTCAGGGCGGGAGGAAGGTGGGCGGAGAAGGGGTGAGCTCAGCGGCCCGAGGGGTCCCTGCGAGCAGCGGGAGCGGTGCCAGGAGCGGTGCGGGGGACACACAAGTCCCTCCGTGTATCCGCGCGGGGGCCTGGCCAGCCCCGGAGTCCTCACCCGCGTCCCCACGCTCCACCTTGGACCCCCGCAGCCTCATCACCGGCATCCCCACCGCGAGCCCCTCTATCCCGGGTGAGCTCCGCCCTAGCAACGGTGAGCTCCGCCCTAGCAACGCCACAACAACCCGCTGCTCCCACCCCACCGGTCAGCGCAGTCTGCCGCCTGCTCTACTGGGCTCCGCGTCCAGCAGAAGCCAAGGCCCCACGGAGCCATTTCCAATCCGGCTTGTCCTGTGGTACCGCAGGGGGAAGACTTCTTCCATGCCAGCCTCTCAGTGCTTCCCTGCCTCCACCACCACGCAGGCCTCCCTGCTCTCACCTGGCCCGGAGGAGCAGGGTACTGACCCAGACCAGCCCCTTGCAGCCAGCAGCCCCGCCTCACTGCGTGTCTGCTGCCAGGCCTTCTCTGGGCACGATCCTGGCCCCGTGGACCCCCAAAGGCCACCAGGGACTGGGTGTGTCGCTGTCGAGCAGCTTGGAGGCAGCAACTGGGAGGGGAGACCACCCAGCCCTCGGGGAGGGGCCGACCGGGCTGAGCGGGCTGCTGGGTTTCAGGAGGAGGGAAGGCCTGGCAGCAGAGAACACCCCCCCCCTGCCCCCCAGGGCAGCCAAGAGACGCCGTGAAACTCGGTGAAAACAGAATAATGGTTATATGACGAGATGGGTGGTCACAATGGCTCACCTGACCTGCCAGACACCGTGCCCAGGGCTGTGTGAACATGGGCTCCTTATCCTCTCGCCACCACCCTCGGAGGTGGGCCCATCAGTCTCCCCACGTTAGAGACGGAGGTGGGCCCGTCAGTGAGGTGACCCTGTTTCTGTGCTAACCGCAGCCGCGTGCATATGCTGCTCAGGTGCGTGAGAAAGGCCTCAGAGCCCAGGCGAGGGCAGCTCAGGTGCGTGAGAAAGGCCTCAGAGCCCAGGCGAGGGCACCTGGCTGGGAAGGGGCTGATGCCCGGAGCGGGTGGAGGCCCTCGGCTGACCTCCATGGGCCCCCTGGAGCTCCGACCTCCAGGATCTGAGTGTCCAAGCTGGGCTGTCACCTCAGAACTGAGGTCAAGTATCACGCGCTCTGCCATCGACTGCTCAGCCCGAGCACTGGGTGGGGAGGTGTGGGGAGGGAGGGTCCGGAGAAGTTCTGAGCTTGGAGCCTGGAAAGGACCAGCTCTGTCCCTTGCTATTCCCTCCCCATCCCCCGGCACAAGCTGCAGCCCGGGGCCCAGGCAGCCCCGGGGACCCTCCGGGGACCCTGACCTTCTTATCTTATCATTAACAAACCCTCCCGCACTGGGGGCGGCAATGTTTTCGGCTTCTGAATTGCACGCTATCCTAGAGGGGGCGTGCTTCCCCCTCCAGGCTGGATGCCGGGTTTGCACCCAGCTGTCAGTCATTCCCCAGTGCTCCACAGTCCAGCCACACACTCCCCCCAAAAGCAGGTGAAAGTGACAGACCTGTGACAACATGCCAGGCCGAGTCGTCATGGGAACCAAGGGCAGGTGAGGCCCCAGAATTAATTCTGAAGGTCGCAGAATTACATGGGAGACCAGAGTGCCCAGCAGAGGTGCCTCGCCAGCTCGCTCATTCATTCATTCACTCATTCATCCATTAAACACCTGACCCCTGAGCGCTAAGTGTGCCAGACACTGTGCTGGGTGCTGGGGACACAGGAGTCATGTCAGAGGCACCCCGACATTAGGAGTGGTTTGAAGCTCTCGGTGAGGCAGGCCTTGACCTGTGACCTCTCCAACCCAGGCCTGAGTTCCGCTGAGGCAGCCTGGGCCGGCTCCCGGCTCTTACCCGTCCCCAGCCTCTGCCTGAGCTCATGGGGCGCTGACTTCAGCGACGTCACGCTGGAGGCCTCGCAGCTTGGAATCCGGGGGGCCTCGGGGCTCGCTCTCTCCTCCCTCGTCTCAAGCATGACTCAGCGGGCGGGCAGGACCCGGCTGTGGTAAGGCTCTCCACTTTTATGCAATCGCTTTCTTCACTCCAACCACAGGCCGGGCGCGGGGCCCCTCCTCGGCCTCTCAACCCTCTGAAGGTCGAGGTTCAGACGCTGGCACTTAAAGATGCTCCCCTCTGCTGGGGTCACGGCCGGTCCTCAGGGAAGTTCCACAGCGGGGAGAGCCCCGCTCCAGAGACACCCTCTGCCCTGCATCACTAGGTCCCCACCCTCTGCCCTCCTCTCTCCTTCCCCCTCCCCCTCCCTCTCCTTTTCCTCTTCTCCAACCAGGAAAGTGACCTCATAGCCAAATTCAACTGGTTAGGGATGGGACATATGATTTTTCCCAAGGGTGTCTGTATTTCTGAAAAAGAAAACCTGGTGGCCCGGCCGGCGTGGCTCAGTGGTTGAGCATCGACCTATGAACCAGGAGGTCACAGTTCAATTCCTGGTCAGGGCACAGGCCCAGGTTGTGGGCTCCATCCCCAGTGGGAGGCATGCCAGAGGCAGCCGATCAATGATTCTCTCTCATTATTGTTGTTTCTATCTCTCTCTCTCTCCCTCTCCCTTCCTCTCTGAAATCAATAAAATATATTTTTTTAAAAAAAGGAAAACCTGGTCAAACCTGGTCATAGACTGTTCATTCATTCATTCATTCACTCATGGAGAAGTGGTAGAGCAGGTAAGAGCATGGGTTCAGGAGTCACATAACTGTGGGTGTGCCCCAGCTCCACCGTTGCAACCCTGGCCTCCATCCCCTCATCTGGGCTGCGGTGAGGACTCGGGGGGTGATGCACCAGGGTGCCCAGCACAAGATGATGAGAAGCCGGGTGCCCAGTGCACAGGGCTGGCACTTCCCTGAGGGCACACGGAGCCTTAGGGGAGACAGGCAGGAGGGTGAGCTGGCCAGATCTCTAGCTGCTGAGGAGGGGGTGCCAGAGGGGAGGGGACCAGTGAGGAGGCTGATGCCGTTGCCCAGATACGAGGTGATGGGCCAGAACAGGCCTCCGCCACAGGCTGGCTTTAGGGTTAGAGAAATGGAATGGGGGGGGCTCCGGGAGGAGCGGGTGTGGACTGAAATAGGACACGGGGAACTTCCTGGGTGCTGAGAAATGCTGTGTCTCCATCGGGTGTAGGTACGGGGATGTCTACATAGGTTAGAAAAAAATCATTGAGCTGTGCACTTAAGGTTTGTATATTCGACTTAGGTAAGTTGTATCTCAATAAAAAAAAAATCCCAGTGCCCAGGCCTCTGACTAGAAGCGCTGAGCGGATGGGGCTGCCGTTTGCCGCGTTGGGAAGCCTGGACGAAATGATGGGGGGGGCAAGGGGAGATCAAGAATCCAGTGTTGTGCTTAGCCACTGGAGACGGTTCCGTGGTCCCAACCCTTCCCAGTATAAGCAATGCTGAGATGAACATCTTTGTGCGTTCAGACATAGTCCTACAGGTGGAATTTCTGGATCAAAGCAGATAAGCATGTTTTTTAAGACTTGCTAAGTTCGCATTACTCACAAGGTTTTATCGATTTGCATTTCTACCAGCATTCGTTCACTGGTTCGTGGGAGGTCGCTGCCACGCCCCTTCGCTCCGGGTCTGGTGGGGGGACGAGGGAGCAGTGCAGGAGGAAGGACCCTCTTGTTCAGAGGGGTCTAGTCAACCCTTAAGGGGTGCACAGACCAAACACATTTTCCCACATTGGTTTGTCCTCTATCCCCAGAGAAAGATATGTTAGAGAGCTAGCGTTAAAATGCTGTCGAGCAAAGAGCTCCAGCGGGAAAAGCATTCCAGAAAAGGGAACAGAATATATGAAGGTCCTGCACCGAGAAGCCCAGGGCAGGGGAGCAGGGCCAGGCAAAAGGTTTGACCTTCATCTCAAGGGCACTGAGAACCACAGGAGAATTTTAAGCAGCCGAGTGATTTTTTAAAAATATATTTCGTTATTGCTTTCAGAGAGGAAGGAAGAGGGAGAGAGGGTGATAGAAGCATCAATGATGAGAGAGAATAATTCATCGGCTGCCTCCTGCACGCCCCACACTGGGGATCGAGCCCACAACCCTGGCATGTGCCATGACCTCCTGGTTCATAGGTCGACTCTCAACCCCTGAGCCACACTGGCCAGGGAGAGCGTGGTTTTTAGTCAGCCAGAGCTAGTGTGACCTCAGGCCACCCTGACAGGGGTTCATTATTAAGATGTGGAGAGATCGCCAAAACACACAGTCACTTTTTGTTATAGCTATTGTGTCAACCCAAACATCCACACAGAGGGACAGTATACACAGAGAGAAAGGCCTGGAGGCGGGACCCCGGCCAGGCACGGCGTTCATCTCTGGGGAGAAGACCGGAGAGGCGAGGGCAGACCCTCTCTCCTGAGTTCACGCCCCTCTGCCTGTTGGAAGTTTCCATCACAGGCTCCTGGCTCCCACCCTCTGCGCTGGCTTTGACTTCCGGTTTAGAGGCAACACGGGGGGTGGAGGAGTCGGTTGATCGGAACCAGGAGGCAGCAAGAGACAAATCCAGAGGGTGGGGCTCCCCATAGAACATCTGGCCGCCGTCAGTGTCTCCCACGGTCACTGTCACAGAGGGGCACTAGCTTAGAGCCTCAAGGACGTGTCCTCGGATGTGGCGCCGGGCCCGGGACTGGGTACCAGTGTGCACAAACCAGCTAACTTGGGAGTCGTGGGAAAAGTCTTTTTTTTAATTTAATTTTTAAAAATTGGTTTTAGAGAGAGGAAGCGAGAGGGAGAGAGAAACGTGGGTTTGTTGTTGCATTTATGTCTGCATCTGTTGGTTGATTCTTGTACGAGTCCTAACCGGGGATGGAAGCCGCGGCCTTGGCTCACCAGCCGAGCTCCTGCCCAGGCTGGGTAAGTCTTAATAAAACCTTGGTTTAGATAAGATGAGAATCCCCTGAAATGGAAACATGGAAATCACGGACTGATTGTAAAGCAGGTCATGAAACAGCATAGTTTGTTTTGTTCCCCAAATGCAATCTCATTAAGATAATCAAATCAGCCTTTCCTGAGAACACTAATCATTCTCTGATGACACCCGTGGGCAGGTATCTCGGAACACACAGCCCTAACGTGGGTGAGCGTGTGGGTGTGCGTGTGCGTGTGTGTGGCTGGAGAAAGTTCCAGAAGGATCCTTTTGAGACAGCGATGATGTCTGGGTGGTGGGGATGTGATGTTTTTGCTTATTTTTGCTTCTTTGTAGTCTCTAATTTTCTTCATGCACATGTCCTGTTTCTGTAATTTTTAAGAAAAATGTTTTAAAATCTATACACCCATGACAGGTCCTTATTTTTCAAAACTCTCCAGTCAGAAGTAGTGATGGGAGCAGCCCGAGGCCCCCGCCCTCTGTCAGACCTTCCTCGCTTGCTCAGGGCCTTTCGAAACATCCGGGAGGTCTGAGGGGGACAGAGGCCACCCCACCCCACCCCCAGGGACCTCAGAGCCCAAACAGGGCGCCTGGGCCGGAGGGGCCCCCACAGCACTGAGCTCTGGACCTCCCGGACTCGGACCACCTGGCGCGGCCTGATAACTCCCATCGCAAGGGCGTGGGGTTCATCAAGGCCCGGGGTCCCTGCTTGTGCTGAGCAAGAGCACAGCGGGCGCCAGGACAGGGCCCGAGCTGGGACTCCAGCGTCTCGGCGCTCAGCGTCGCCAGATGAGGTTCAGATCCCGGCTCCTCCACCCTCAGGGCAGAGGGCTGAGGACCGGATGCTTGAGGTGCCCACGCCTCGGCCTCGGTGCCCGGGCAAGGACAGCAGCTGCCCGCCCCTGGGGAACACGTGGGCCGTGGAGGGTGAAGTGGGGGGCTGTGTGCAGGGCTCCTCAGGCGCCGGCCAGTGCAAGTTCTCCCCCAGACTAGCGACCTCACTCATTCTGGTTCAGGGCCGCGTCTGGTTTCCCATGACAGCTCAGCGCGAGGCTTAACCCGAGACCGCTCCTGGCTGAGGGGAAAAGCAGCTGTAATGGACGTGATCGGGTCGGTGGGGGGCACAACAGAAGATCCCTGACCTAAAGCTAAAAGGGGTGACATGGCGGTGCTGTGGTTCCACAGGAGTGTCCCTGACCTTCGGAGATGCATGACGAGGAGGTTAGGGTTGACGTTTAACGCCAAGTGCGTGCAAACGGGTCAGTAAAAGCGGGAGAACGAGGCGGCTCAGTGGGCAAGTGCAGGCCGGTGGTCGCGGCAGGAGGCTGCTCAGGGCAGCACCCTTCCTACTTTTCTGAAGGTTCAGAAACATTCTTCCTGTCAAAATGAAATGCTATCCGTTTCTAGGAAGGAGGGTCTTGCTT
Organism: Myotis lucifugus; assembly: GCF_000147115.1. Lineage (NCBI taxonomy): Eukaryota > Metazoa > Chordata > Mammalia > Chiroptera > Vespertilionidae > Myotis > Myotis lucifugus. The sequence continues at coordinate 94,273 of NW_005871653.1, forward strand.
TCTTGTTGCATTAGGAATGGGCTTGGGGACCCCCCCATCACTCGCAGGCCCCCCAGCCAAGGGCCCCTGGTAGGTATTAACAGACACTTGGGCTGCCTGGGGGCCTCGCCTCGCTTCTCCATGCTGTTCCCAGAACCGCTACCAGCAAACCTGCAGGACGGCCACCCGGACCCACCACTGGGACAGCTGGATCCGGGTCAGCGTCCTGTCGTCTGGCCTTGCTGACCACTGTCCTCCAGCTGCCACTCGGCAGCCTCTGAGCGTCGCCCCCAAGCAGAGGCCCCCACTTTCTGACTAGCACCACAGGTGGCTCCACCCAGTTTAGATGGACTTCACCAACCAGCTTCATCCGTCTAGAGTTGAGCTCAGCATTGGGGAGGGTGGTCAGTGCCCTTGGACACTGTTATAAGCACAGGACTTCTCTCAACAACACACACACACACACACACACACACACACACACACGCATCAGCGAGCCGGCAAGAAGCTGGGCCGTCCACCCACTGGCCGTAGGTTAAAAAAATTTTTCTTTTTGTTGTTGCTCCTCAGTGCAGTGGAAGGGGTGGGGGGGAGGTTGGGGGAGACAGAGAAGAACATCGATGTGAAAAAGACACATAGATTGGCTGCCTCCTGCACTCACCCCAACCCAGAGCCGGGGATCCAACCTGCAACCAGGTATGTGCCCTTGACCAGGAATCCAATCCGCAACGCTTTGGTCCTCCTTGGGCCAGCGCTCTAACCCCTGAGCAATGGTCAGGGCCCCAGGTGAACTTCTGACGGGCCACACGGAAATGGGAAACCACCTAAATGCCCATCAACTGCGGAATGAAGACACAACATGTGCTATATCCCACGATGGGATACTACTGTCCAGCAGGAAAAAGGAACTCTCTCAGCACGTGCCACATGAATGACCCTCACAAATATCACCCTCAGGAAAAGAAGCCAAACACAGAGACCACATACTGTACGGCCTTATTTATACAAAATATCCAGAAGAGCAAAGCTGCAGAGACAGAAAGTACATTAGTGGTTGGGGCGGGGGCAGGAAGTAAGAGTAAAGTGCGTGAGGGATCATACTGGGATGATTCAATGTTTTAAAACTGGTTTACGTATGTTCATGGTTGCATAACCCTGTACATTTATCTAAAATCACTAAGTTGCACACATTAGAAAGTGAGCAATATGATATGCAAATGTGCCTCCATCCTGTTATTTTTCATGTGGGGGGCTGGAACGTACTGACTGCTGTGCGCGCTGTTTTCAAAGAGCCTTATGTTTGGAAGGCTCGCCCCGCTCCAAGGGACCCACGGGGCCCCTAATCCTCACTCACAAGATCTTATCCCTGCCCTCACCTCCTTTGCTCCGATCCTCACCACATACCTGTTCTGCTCTGTCTGGGCGGAATGTCCCCAGGGGAGGGAGGGGCCATGTCTGTCTTGCTCACCCCTGTCCCAGGGCCCCAGCACAGGGAAGCTGCTCTCTAAATACTTGTCTAATGAGTGCAGGAAGGAAGGAATGGCGTGTCCCCACCCGGGAGAAGGCGCAGGGTTTCTCACTGTTTCTTTTACACGGTCGTCAAATATCTAAGCACTTTCCTTTCCCAGGGGGTGTCTGGGACTATCTGTACCCTGAAGGAGGGCATTGAAGTCTACTCTCACCTTCCCGGTTTGAAACCTTGACCTTGCTCCCTAAAACTGCTTTATTTATTTATTATTATTTAATATATATATATATATATAAAATTTCAGAGAGGAAGGGGGAGGGGAAAGAGATAAAAACATCAATGATGAGAATCATTGATCGGCTGCTCCTGCACGCCCCCTACTGGGGATCGAGCCCACAACCCGGGCATGTGCCCTGACCAGTAGAGCCATGACCTCCTCCTGGTTCATAGGTTGATGCTCAACCACTGAAGTGCTTACTTTAGAGCAGGTTGAGCATTAGGGTCTAATGCTTCTACCATTTCTCAAAGGCCTACTGTGTGCCAGGGACGTCATGTGTATAAATAATCTCATTCAAGCCTTGCACCAGTTCTCCGGACTAGGTACTGTTATTACCCCTAGATTAACGTCAGAAACTGAGGCCCAGAGAGGTGAAGACGTTGCCCAACTGGTCACACAGCTCAGAAGCGGAGCCTTTATGCCAAAGTTCAGGCACTGGAGACTACACACGGACCCTTCCGCCCTCCAGAGAGAGGGTGCACACACTTCTGCGTTGTTCAATGGAATGATGTCAATCAGACGTGGGAACTGGAGTTTTCCTGAACCCCCTGTTGGCATCTGTCTTGATGCCTAAGAACTGCATCTTGGGTAATTTTAAGGACTAGAAAATCGCACTGTATCAACACCTGTGAATGGTATTGCTACTTCTACTAGGGGTCCTTTTGCTATCTGGGTGCTGTTTTCTACCTCTACCTGCGTCTCACGTTCTCAAATGATTGCTCTGCCCCTGCTTCTGTCTTGCAAAAATCGCCTTTTCCTTGTTTCAAGTTGCTGAGGCAAAAAAACAACAACCAAACAGAAAAAAAAAGGGCTCCCATTTATAACCCTGTGTGCTGGCGCCATCTAGTGGTTACACGTGGGAAGTACACCAGCCTCCTGAAAGCAGGCGAGACAAGATTTGGGGAAATGAATGCCTTCTAGCCTTTGTCTCAGGACAAAAATAGCACACTCTCCAGGTTACCAGAGGCCAGATTCTCCAGGCGTCATCAGGAACCTCTCTGGAGCCACGTTAAGGCCTTTATTTAATTATAAACTATTTCGTCAAAGGAAATAACACTCCAGAAGTAATAGATGTTACATTTTGCCATATTTCCCTCAGCTCTTTTTGTTGTTGTTAATCCTCACCCGAGGATATTTTCCCATTGATTTTTAGAAAGAGTGGAGGGGAGGGAGAGAGACAGAGAGAGAAACATCGATGTGAGAGAGACACATCAATTGGTTGCCTCCTGCACAAACCCGACCAGGCCTCAGGATCGAGCCTGCAACCGAGGTATATGCCCTTGACTGGAATCGAACCCAGGACCCTTTAGTCCTCAGGCCAATGCTCTAACCACTGAGCAACGCCAGCCATTGCATGTTTTCTTTCCACTTTAACTATACATGAATGTATCCATCAACAATGTGTAAATAAATGGTGTATTATATCCTAGCTGGTTTGGCTCAGTGGGTAGAGCATTGGCCTGTGGACTGAAGGGTCCTGGGTTCGATTCTGGTCCAGAGCATGTACCTGGGTTGTGGGCTCAATCCTCAGTAGGAGGCGTGCAGGAGGCAGCCCATTAATGATTCTCTCATCATTGATGTTTCTATCTCTCCCTCTCCCTTCCTCTCTGTCTGAAATCAATAAAAACATATTTTAAAAGTTGCATGTTGCCCTAGCCGGTTTGGCTCAGTGGATAGAGCGTCAGCCTGCGGACTGAAAGGTCCCAGCTTCGATTCGGGTCAAGGGCATGTACCTTGGTTGCAGGCACATCCCCAGTAGGAGGTGTGCAGGAGGCAGCTGATCGATGTTTCTCTCTCATCGATGTTTCTAACTCTCTATCCCTATCCCTTCCTCTCTGTAAAAAATCAATAAAATATATTTTTTAAAAAGTTGCATGTAATATTATATTTAAAATTGTTTTTCTTAAAATATTAATGTTTATTGCATGTAAATGGCTAACTACTTTGTATCTACAATCTGGTAATGGATTTTGTATATTGTAAAAAAAAAAAAAGAAAAGAAAAGAAAAAGGGAAAAAATGGTATATTATGCATGCCCTTTTGCTACTTTTTCTTTTTCACTCAACTCTGGTTCCTGAGATTTATAGACATTGATATAGTTCAAGTGCATCCAATTTATCTGCTATATAATATTCCATTGTAGGACTAAATTGTTTATACGTTACCCTAGTGACAGAAAAGTATGGGTCCCTCTAGGGCTGCGCTTTGCACCCTCCTTGCCATGAATGGGATCCAGGTGGGAAGATGGGTGGGAACAGGGGCAACCAGAGCCCTGGGCCCAGCCACCTTGTCCAGTAGCCCTTCCAGTAGCCCCAGCGCACTGGACCATACTTTGCTTTTCTTCAGGTGCTTTGAAAAAGGCTTGGGGAGTGGGAACTCCGGGCACGCACAGCTCCAACCTTGCCAGGTATTGCCAAGCTGGTCTTGTCTGCCACCTTACCACTTTAACTGACGTTGGAGGCTGTTGCTCATTTCCCGGGTATGCCGCTCAGGACTGAAGAGCGTCCAGCCATCTATTCATCCCACAAATATGGATTGGCATCGCGGTGCCCTGAGAAACAAGGCCTCCGTCTCTGGCCCAGGAGGCGCGTGTCCGTGCAGCGTCTCTGAAGATGGCAGGCCGCCTTGTAAGCTTGCAAGCCGGGCAAAGCCAGAGGTGCTTCGCTGTTCTCGACAAGCCCCCTCCCCGCCACGCACAGAGCACGGTCACCCCGGGCTTCTGTTGAAGGCTGTTGAAGGGCCTGATGGTTAAAAGCCAGTCCCTCGGAGTAAACATACCCGGTTGGTCTGCTTCTCCGAGGACCCTGATGATCTCCACTTGGCGGTGAAGAAGCCGAGGTTCAGAGGGGCTAAAGCACGTGTCCGAGGACTCACCATCCCCGCAGAAAGGGGTCGTCCGGACAGGAGCGCAGCGTCCACATGACCAGGGGTGGGTCCCTTGCTTGCTGTCTGTCCACCAGCCCCTGGAGGAGCTCCCTGTCTGCCTCGTTCCCCTTCCCCAGCGCCTGCCCCCGGGCAGTGCCCAGAGAACACCGTCGGGTGAATGACTGACCACACCGGGTGCTGGGAGCAGGGCCGAGCAGTACATTGGGCAGTGCGAATGGCGTGGCCACCGTGGAGACTGTATGGGGAGCGCGGGGGTAAGACTGCTTGTATTTCTGAGCATCTATCACACAGTCGCCTGCCCTAGTGGAGGGAGCCCAGGGAATCCACTGGAGGGTGGACAGCGCTTTCCTCTGCCACAGTCGCAGTGGGGGCAGCCATGTTCACCCCAGGGAATGCTACCCCCAACCCCGGCCGCAGATGATTGGATCAAGGGGCGGGGGAGACAGGCGGGCCAATCAAACCCCTCTCCCGGGCTGGGAGTTTTGGAGGGTGGTGGGGAAGAAAGGCGGTGTGTGGCCTCTCTGGTGTCTGGACCAGCGCACAGACAGCCCGGTGCTGTGCAGAGAACGGATCAGACCCACAGAGGGAACGTGGGGAGAGAGGAGGAGGGAGACAGGCGGGCGCCCCGTCCTGAATCAGGCCCCTCCCTCACCCCTGAGCACCTCTGCACATCAGATCTCCTTCCCTCGGATGATGTGCTTATTACACAGGTTGGCAGCCCGTGAGCCACATCCATTAGGATTTCACAGAGATAGACGCTGAATCATTGTGTACAAGACGAGAAAAGGGGGACACCAACTACCACGCACCCCTCTGCACACGAGCGCCTCTCTGTGTAATCTACACACTGGCAGGACTTGGATGAGAACGGGGCTCCGTGTACACAGCTGGCACTGAAAATCACCCAGGCTTTTTAGTTTTTCTGTTGTCATTATCTGTGTGACCTTTTGAAGGGCAGCGGTGGTGAGTCGGGATTTGAACCCACGTTTCTGAGTCCTCAGACCAGCACCCCCTCGTGTTTCCCTCCGCGGGAGCCCGCCTGGGGCCCTTTCCCAGTCCACCAGCGAGGGGATTCCTCTCCTTCCTTAGCCCTGAGCTGCCTGGGAAACAGGTGCAGACCAGGGTGCGCTGTCTCTGGTCCTGAAAACCTCAGGCAGCCGCGGAACCACAGGGCAGCGCCCTTTCTACAGCAGCATCGCCCTTCCAAGCCAGGCTGGTGGTTCTGCATGTTCCTGAGGAAGTTTAAACGCCGCCGGCAGCGCGCCAAGCGGACAATCATAGGCGAGTAGGGGGAGCGGGACGGCCTAAGGCGGAGGGCAGTGGGCAGGGGAGAAGGGGCCAGCCTTCCAGCGACAGTGACGCCGATGGCAGCCACCATGGGCTCGGACAGTTGATGAACTCCGAGGGTACAGCCTTAAAACCACTGTGGATCTAAACACCCAGAAGCAGCCCAGCCAGTGTGGCTCCAAGATTGAGCATTGACCTGTGAACCAGGAGGTCATGGTTCAATTCCGGGTCAGGGCACATGTCAGGGTTTTGGGCTTGATCCCCAGTGATGGGTGCGCAGGAGGCAGTCGATGAGTGATTCTCTCATCATTGATGTTTCTATTTCTCTCCCTCTCCCTTCCTTTCTGAAATCAACAAGAATATATATTTTTTATTGATTTTTTACAGAGAGGAAGGGAGAGGGATAGAGAATTAGAAACATCGATGAGAGAGAAACATCCATCAGCTGCCTTCTGCACATCCCCTACTGGGGATGTGCCCACAACCAAGGTACATGCCCTTGACCAGAATTGAACTTGGGACCCTTCGGTCCGCAGGCTCACGCTCTATCCACCGAGCCAAACCGGTTAGGGCAAGAATATATATTTTTTTTAAAAGAAACAGGGTGGGGCAGGAACCCAGGGACAGCAACATTCCTGCTGGTGGCAGCTGACCAGGTTGGTCTGATCAGATTCTCTCCCCAACAAGGGGGGCAGGGGTGGCAGCTCCTGCCTCTGAGGCCTACACCCCTCGACCATGGGATCCTCGGTCACTCAACATTTTTTACATTTTCATGGGCCACTCTGTCTTCTGCTGCTGCTGCTTCTTTTTTTCACATCAGAGAATTTTATGGGACACGGCTCGGGACCTGGCAGGCCCAGGACAAAGCCCTCAGACAGGGCTGGAGGACGGTGGTTCCATCCAAAAAGGCTCAGGACACACGGGAACCCCACAGGGTGACACTAAAGTTTACTGTATAGTTGGGAGACGGAAGAGCTGCTCCACAGACGTGTAAACAGGTCCGATCTTTATCGTAAACATCCAGTGGAAATGACAACTCCAATTCGTCCTTAGACACAGAGCATCTGGGGCAGGTAGATGGGTGGGTGTGGCCAAAGGCAGACATCCTCACTGGTCAGCAGACCTGGAGGGTGATGAGTGGGCCCAGATGTCCCTGGCACAGGGCCGGTGGGGGCAACAGACGATGGGCACTAGGACACTGCGCACTGACAAGACCAATTGTGAGCCCTGGCTGGTTTGGCTCGGTGGATAGAGCGTCAGCCTGTGGACTGAAGGGTCCCGGGTTCGATTCTGCTCAAGGGCACATGCCCGGGTTGCAGCCTCGATCCCCAGCAGAGGGCGTGCAGGAGGCAGCCGACTGATGATACTCTCTCATCATTGATGTTTCTATTTCTCTCTCCCTCTCCCTTCCTTTCAGAAACCAATAACAATATTTTTTAAAAAAAGACCAATTATGGGGGACTGCCCCGTGCGTGTATCAGGCTGTTCATTCTGGGATGACACTCTGTCCTCACTCGGCACCTGGCGAACTCGAATTCTCAGTTCAGACGGGAGCCTCCTCCCCGCGGCCGGTGCTCGCCCTCCGCCCAGGGCGGCCGGGGTCCCTCGCCCGCCTCCCCCGCAGTCCTCCGCGGCCAGAAACCCCGAGGACGGACCCCGCTCCCCCGCCGCCACCCCCCCAGCACGCCAGGGGCCCGCCCAACCGCAGCGGGAACGGAGTCGCTTCGGGGAGAAAGGCGGTGGGGGGACCCGAAGGGCCTGACGGGGGACCCGCTCACTGAGGCTCCAGGGGACGGCGGGGGCCAACGGGGGACGCGAAAAAAACAAACCCGGAAGGGCGCCAGGCGCGGGGTTTACCCCAGCGAAGAGCCGCCGGACACCTCGCCTGCCACTCACAGATGGCGGCGCAGAGCCGGACATCCGGGGTGGGCGGGCCTGTGCGGCGGAAGTGACGCACGCGGAAGTCCGGCCGGTCCCTGGGCCGCCGCGCGGGCGGCGCCGAGACAGTGGAAGCTGAGAGCCGGTCGGTGCGGGGCGATGCGGGCGGCGGGGCGGCTCGGGAGCGGCGCGGCGCTGTGGCTGCTGCTGGCGGCGCAGGCGGTGGCGGCGATCGAGCCCATCAGCGTGGGCATCGCCATCGGGGCCGCGTCGGTCATCACCGGCTACCTCTCCTACCGGGACCTGTACTGTCGCTTCGCCGAGTGCTGCGGCAAGCAGCGGCCGCTCAACGCGACCGGTAGGCGGGTCGGCGGGTGGGCGTGGAGGAGCGTGAAGGCCGGCCCCGAGGTGGGGGAGGCAGAGGGCGGTGGGGCCTCGGTCGGGACCCCAGCCCTGGGAGCCGCGCCTCTTGTCGACATCAGGAGCGTCCACGCTTGTCAGGATCCTTACGAATGTGTTTGAGACAAACCGACAATTCCCGCGAAGCAAAATCCCACCGGCTTGAGAAATGCTCCGGAGAGTGGCAGCTTTGCCGCTTATTTTCTGCATCAGAGTCAGAGGGGCAGACGGAAGGGGGTCCCGTGAAGTTCGCTGGTGATAGATCCGGGAGGCGGGAGAAGGTGTTCAGGGAAGAACATTCAAACCTGTGAAGAACTGTGAGTCTGTAGGGGCTGCCATGCCGGCCTCGCTGACCTGGTTAAGGTCAGTACGTGGTCCCTTTCCTGTCCACGCCCCCGTGTCGGCGTTGTGACCCCTGGGATCACAGCGGGAAGAAACCGAAAGCAGCTGGTCAGCCCTTCTGAGTCACCTGAACCTTCAGTGGTTTGCGTGTGTGAGGCCTCCACCCAGGCTGCCCACATCTGGCCCGGGCGTTCTGACAAGCCAGCGGGGGTGGCGGGGAAAGCGTGCAGCTCAGTCGAGAGAGGGCTAGTCCTTGGATGAAGGGACACGTGTGGCCTGCGTGTCAGAGCCGGAGTGTTGAGGACACTCGTCCATCTAGTGATTTCCCTGCAAGTGGCGCCGTGTGACTGCAGCCCGTGTTCCGCCGCAGGTCCAGCCTGGGGTCTGGCAGAGACCCTGCTGGGCCCCGTGCCCTGGCACCTCTCTGGCCGGCTGGGACGAGGCCGCCTTGCCTGTGCAGGTTTAACGTGCCTTTCTCTCTCTGTTCTGGGCTGGATCCTGCAGCCCTCAAGCTGGATTTGGAGGAGAAGCTGTTTGGGCAGCATCTGGCCACAGAGGTGATTCTCAAGGCGCTGACTGGCTTCAGGAGCAACAACAATCCCAAGAAACCACTGACTCTTTCCTTGCATGGCTCGGCTGGCACAGGCAAGAATTTTGTGAGCCAAATTGTGGCTGAAAATCTTCATGCAAAAGGCCTGAAGAGTTACTTTGTCCACCTGTTTGTGTCGACTCTGCACTTCCCTCACGAGCAGCACATAAAGCTGTACCAGGCAAGGGAACCCTGCTATCCCGTCCACCCGCCACTCGTCTGGGCCGCCTGTTTTCTCACTCCAGCCTCTGCTGCTTCTCTGCCCGCTGCAATAGCCCCAGGCCCCGCTGAGTTAAGGACACTCACACACCGAAACGCTTGGCCATTTGCAGGGCTCTCCTACAACTTCTTCCTCGCTTGATTCCAAAATAATACAGTGGCGTAGATGATATTTCCGTTAAAAGATGGAGGCTAGAGGGGTGCGGTGACTTGCTGCTTACAATCTTTGTGACCTGGTAGCAAATCAGAAACTGGAACCCAAATCTGCTGACCTCCAGGTCGCAGGGTAGCCAGTTTCTGCAGTGAATGAGCACGCTCAGCCTTCCCTTCCCGGCCCTGGTTAAGGTGGGTGGTCTGGAAGGATGCACGATTTGCTGGGAATGGCTGGCTAAGGCTCCCACCCATGGTGCGGGCTTGCCTTGCATCTCCCAGACCAGAGGGCGTGTTTCCTCCTCTCCCGCCTGCACTCCCCCTGCTCCTCCCAGCCCTCAAGTCCTTGGCGTTGCTTTCCTTCTTCCAGTGAAAGCCTCAGACGGCTGAACCTTAACACCACGTCTCCTTTTGAGATGTTCTTTCCACATGTGCTTATAGGGAGTTGTCTGGTCAGGTTCTCGTTTCAGTGAGTGTCATCCTCGTAAGAGTCAATGTTCCTACTGGTAGGTGGGGACTGGAGTCAGAAACAGAAACTGGACTGAGCAAGGAAGTGAAAGTGGGTCTATGCCACACGGGAGGGAGATGGGAAAGGCTGCTTGCTCCATAGAGGGCCTGCTGCTTGGGTGTCTTTTTGTTTGTTTCAAGAAAGCCTGGGAACAAATGCTTTTTGTGAAGTGTCATCTGGTCCTTTGTTGGCGGCACCAGGAAAAGGCATTGCCCTCGGCACTGCGAGTCTTCCTCCAGCTCCTGTTCCTCAGTGTGCCTGCTGAGGCTGAGATTTTGGTCCACAATGAGAGGAAGGCTGTGGGTTGGTTAACAGTGAATTGATAAGCATTCATGTATCCTGTTCCTTAAAAAGTGACATTTAGCACGTCATTTGAGTTAGGAAAAAATCTCTGCTCGTTTCCACTTTTAATAGGTAACGTTTTGGAAAAGCTGTTCCCCAGCGAAGGGACGTTAGGGTACAGTTGCTAAGAGTTCTTTGTGAAACCCCAGAGAGTTGTGGTTTTCCCCTTTGAGAGCACGAGGGATAGGGAAGCACTTCTGTACCCCTTGGCCCAGCCTTTGAGCCTCCCCGTCCTATTTCTTTTCTGGATGGTCTAGGACCAGTTACAGAGGTGGATTCGGGGTAACGTGAGTGCCTGTGCAAGCTCCGTGTTCATATTTGATGAGATGGATAAACTGCACCCCGGGGTCATCGACGCCATCAAGCCGTTTCTGGACTACTATGAGCAGGTTGATGGCGTGTCGTACCGGAAGGCCATCTTCATCTTCCTCAGGTTAGTGGGAAGTGGTTTCTCAGGGACACACTTGCCCCTCGCCCTCCCGGGGCTGGAATGAGGTCCGGCGACCATCAGCATCCTGTTTCCCAGGAACAGAAGTGCCAGCCTGGCAAGAGTGACTTCCTGATTTCCTTTGCTGTCCTGTTGCTGGTATCAGGGTGGCACAGAGGGGGCAGAAGAAGATGAATTCAATATGGCTGCTAACAGGCGATTTCATTACTGCACATGTTTCTACATAAAGTGGTGGCGTTAGGTAGCAGGTTCTAAACAAAGATTGTAGGGCAGACACTGTGTTTTGTCTAGCAGGTGTGTTTCCTCATTAGACACAGAAGTCTTTTTTTTTTTTCATGGAATTTATTGGGGAGACATTGGTTAATAAAATGTTACAGGCTTCAGGGTACAATTCTATAACATCATCTGTATATTGTAGTGTGTTCACCACCCCAAGTCAAGTCTCCCTCCCTCATCATTTATCCCCCCGTTACCCTCTTCTATCTCCCCCAGCCCCTAGGCACAGAAGTCTTAGTATGTGGTTTTAATCTTTGTTTCTTGGGCAAACTCAGCAACGCAGGCGGAGACCTCATCACGAAGACGGCCCTGGAGTTCTGGCGGGCGGGAAGGAAGAGGGAGGACATCCAGCTGAAAGACCTGGAGCACGCGCTGTCGGTGGGAGTCTTCAACAACAAGCACAGTGAGTCTCCAGGGGCAGCCCTGCACCTGCCAGCAGTCCTCTCCCCCAAGCCTTTCACAGAGGCCGCAGGACCCGCTCGCCTCCGGGGCTTTGCCGGGCCAGGGGCTTTCTCAGGGTGTTTCTCAGGGGTTCTATGAAAGGTAATCTCACAGGGTGATCTGATTATAAATTCCTAACTGGGAAGGCGCTGATTGGGAGCACACCCCAGACATGTAACTTTATTTTTTTTTTATTATATATTTTTATTGACTTCAGAGAGAGAGGGAGAGGGAGAGAGAGATGGAAACATCAATGATGAGAAATAATCATTGATCGGCTGCTTCTTGCACACCCCACACTGGGGATCGGACCTGAAACATGGGCACGTGCCCTGACCGGGAATCGAACCCTGACTTGCCAGTGGTCTTAATCCAGCATCTAGAAGCATTCTGGAATCTGGAGTAGGCACTGTGTGTAAATGATTAAAGAGTCCAGAGATGAAACATAATTTTGGAAGGCATTTGGGGGCCAGAGGAGACTTAGCTTAAGGAACTAAGTTCTCCCTTGTCTCAGGACCCCTTGCTTTTTATTAACACAAATTGTCCTAAGGCAAAGTAGATATACATCAAAGGCCAGGTTTAGTATATACAGAATCCATTGTCAGATTGGAGGAATTGCCTACGGCTGTTCAGGTGTTTGGCCAGTAGGGGGCAATAACATGTAGATTGAAATGCCCTCAGCTGTCTGGCAGCAAGCAATCATTTTATGCATCCTTTTCAGGTTTGGGGAAATGCCCTCAGCCATCCCCAGATGATTCAGCCCTGCTGATATGCTGGAATTGGCTCCCGGCACTGACTTTCTGGTTCATAGGTCGATGCTCAACCACTGAGCCACGCCAGCTGGGCGGCATGTAACTTCTTTAGTGAAAGGCTTATCTTTGTCTTAACCAGTTAACTACCACTTGTTCAAAACAGAAAACATCCCCACATGCCATGATATTTTAAATTTAATTTAAAAAATCAATTTTCAATGAATATTATAAAAATATATTACTCCCAAGTCAGGTGTTCTTGAATATTTTCAGCTGAAAATTCGCACGAAAAATGATTTTAAAGTTGGTCAGGGCTGCCACTTAGGGAAAACATTTTTTTTTATAGACACACGTGGTGTATGGGGAAGGTCTGCCGGTTGCATCTAAGGATGCTTTTGGCGTACAATGGGTTAAGCAAGCCCTGTCCCTTGTTTCTGAGCATCTAGCTTAACACACCTTGATTTGCTAGAGTAAGCCTCTTTCTAGGCGTAACCACCCTCAGGGAGCCCATAATCCTGTTAATCTGAATCCAACCCGCCTGGCTTTCTCCCACCTTCATTTCATCTTCCTTACTTTCCCTCCATAATCCTAAATGCATAAAAGAAGCTGCAAAGCCCTAACTGGTTTGGCTCTGTGGGTAGAGCGCCGGCCTGCGGACTGAAGGGTCCCAGGTTCGATTCCGGCCAAGGGCATGTACCTTGGTTTCGGACACATCCCCAGTAGGGGGTGTGCAGGAGGCAGCTGATCGATGTTTCTCTCTCATCGATGTTTCTAACTCTCTATCCCTTTCCCTTCCTCTCTGTAAAAAATTAATAAAATATATTTTTAAAAAAATAAGGGCTCTTTAAAAAAAAAAAAAAAGCTGCAAAGCTGTCCTTCCTGGAGGCTTTTTTTTTTTCCAGTTTGCTGAGATCATGCTTCTAGGCACATCCTCTGGCTCAAAATACATTTTTATAAAAATTCTCTGTAGGTTTGGATGTTTCCTCTGTTGTGTGTTTATTAAAAATATATCTTTATTGATTTCATAGAGGGAGAGAGAGGTAGAAACATCAGTGATGAGAGAGAATCATTGATTGGTTGCCTCCTGCATGCCCCACCCTGGGGCATCTAGCCTGCAACCCAGGCACATGCCCTGACCTGGAATTGAACTGTACCTCCTAGTTCATAGTTTGATGCTCACCCACTGGCCGGGCTGGACATGTCTTAGGTTGACATGTTCTAGAAGCCAGTGTGCAGGGGCAGCCAACCGATCCTTACATCAGGTTTGTTGCACGCTTGACAAAAAGACTTTCAAGGGGTGAAGACACGAAGGTGTGCTGTGGTCGGGATAGAACGGGCCCTGTGAGAGCAGCGAGCTCGCCAGGTGACCGTGACGGGCTGTTTTGCAGGTGGCCTGTGGCGCAGCGGACTGATAGACAAAAGCCTTATCGACTACTTCATCCCCTTCCTGCCCCTGGAGTACACGCATGTGAAGATGTGTGTGCGGGCCGAGATGAAGGCCCGTGGTTCCGCCATAGACGAAGACGTTGTCACCAGAGTGGCAGAGGAAATGACGTTTTACCCCAAAGGTGAAAAAATCTACTCCGACAGGGGCTGCAAGACTGTGCAGTCACGGCTGGATTTCCAGTGAGCTCCATCCGAGCAGGGTCCGAGGCAGCTGGGAGCTCAGGAGCCAGGGCCCGGCCTTTCAGAAGCATTCTGAAGATGTCGTTAGGGTTTGCACATTTGTACCTGTGGACTTTTGGAATCTAGAAGTTTCTAAGAGTTGATTTTTGATGAGCTGCTAATCTGCCAAGTGCACTTGTCATTTTGCAACATGGTAGCAATGCAACTGTTGCTGCAGTTGAAGATGAACTTTTAAAACCCGCTCTCTCCCACTCCTTCTACTGACTTTGCAGAAGTGCCTTCAAACAGCTGTCTGTGTGAGACCCATGACTGTGGCCCTCAAGCTGCTGTCCCTCCTGAAGTCCAGGGCCTGCTGCAAGCTGGGAGCACTGCTGTCACCTGCCGGAATCAGGCTTCCGCTCCGGTTCCCTCTTCACAGAGAGCGTCCCGACTTGAAGTATTTTCAGTGGAGAATGGTGGTGCCTTCAGGCGCAGGCTGTGTCTGGCGGGAGGACGTGTGGGGTCCTCGTCTGTGCGGCAGCCAGACGGACAGATCATCGCTGCCTGGCTGTTGCTCTGCTGCTCGGGGAACCCGCTCGCCTCTCCCTGTGGCACTTCTGAACGTCGGTGACCACCAGCTTCCTCCGCCGCTAGTCGGACTGGAACCAGAGCGTGGGTTTCGGTTTCAAGTCCTTGGTCCCATGGGGAAATGTTTGTTACAGCTTATACTTAGGTCAGTCTCTCGCTATAACCCACAGAACCACTTGAAATCCTAGAACACGGTCATCTCTGTGGAGATGGGGTCAGCTTGCAGACTCTGCATTGCCAAAGAGGAAGTATCCTACACTAGAAACACTGGAGTTTTCAAAGATGAGTATGTATGTGTGTGTGTATATATATATGTACATATATATATACACACACACACATACACACATATATTTTAATATATTTTTGGTTGATTTTAGAGCGAAAGAGAGGGAGAGATAGAAACATCAATGATAAGAGAGAATCATCGATCAGCTGCCTCCTGCATGCCACCCCCCCACTGGGGATCAAGCCTACAACCTGGGCACGTCCCCCTGGGCGGAGTCAAACCTGGGACCCTTCAGTCCACAGGTTTGGCTCTATCCACTGAGCGAGACCAGCCAGGGCAAGGATGAGTATATTTTTATAATGTTTGTATTTCTGAATGTTAGAGAATACTAATGTAGGGCGTTGCTCATTTTAAACATGGGAAGGACACTAATGGAATAATTGTCTATGATCAGAAACTCTGAAATGAAGGGTATGATTTATTGTCAAATGCATGGTACTGTACTGTCACAATTATAGAACAAAGTAATTATTGATCAGCCTGGAGTTGTGGCTTTCCTGGGTGTCATCTGATAGTGACGCCCTCTGTGGCAGTGCAGGCTGGACGGCCCTGGGCCCTGGGAAATCAGACGATCCCAGCCCGTGTGAAGCGTTTAGCTCATGGTTGCAGTGGACCTACAGATGTAATGAGGACGTGCAGCCTTTTCACGTAGATGTGGTAAATGAATATTTTTATGACATGGAAGGCCTTATGGAGGATCATACTGTCCTTTAAAAATGCCAAAGTGAGGTAACGAATGCTCAGATTGGAGGAACCTTTTTTCTGCCAAGGGACATTTGGATATTTGTAACATCATTCAGGGGCCATACAGAATTATCAACTTAAAAATTAGCCTGATATATTTGGTCAAACACTTAATTAACTTATCCCTGATGCTTTGGTAGGGCCGGACCAAATGATTTCATGGATCATATATGGCCCTGGGGCTGGACCTTCCCCACCCCCGGTTTACAATGATGCAGTCAACTCAGCATATGTTGGCCACGTCAAAACTGCCTGTTATAAAAGGAATCACGTGGATGTAAAGTGCAGCCTAGGGAATCGTCAATAATAACTGTGTGGTGTCAGAAGGGACCATTACTGGTTTGTAACTTGAAAAGGCCACGGTTGACCATGGAACAGCCTCCCCCACCCCACACAATGTACACGGGAGCTTGAGATGACGCAGTGAATCTACACTAATAAAAGAGAAAGATGCAAACTGACTGTACCTTCATGATGCCCATCAGCCAATCAGCAGTGGGTATGCAAATTAACCCATCAAAGATGGCGGGTTGGTTTGCAGGTGCTGAGTGGTCAGGGGCGGGGCGGGACACTTGTGTCGTCACCATGGTGACAACGCAGGCATTCTGCACTGCCCCAGCTGCTCCAGGCATCTGGGCAGCGTGAGAAAGGTGGCTCCAGGACAGAACGAAGGCAGAAAGGCGGCTCTGGGCCGAAGTGAAGGCGGTGCTGGCAGCCAGGGGAAGGAACGCCCATTCTTGCATGAATCTTAGTGCATCGGGCCTCTAATATAAAGCCAGAATTTCATCATATGAGATGTCATTTGCAGATTTTCCCCCTAGTTTATGTACTTGGTAACTGAAAAGTTTGAGCTTGGAATGAAGGCTCAGCAACTTGGGTGTTGGGCTCCGTGTGCCCGGCCATGGTGGTTTGCAGGCGGCATCACACAGAATCAGTATTTACCTTACAGGCTCTTACACCCAGTCAAATACCATGTTAACCTGGATGAGGGGCTCTACTCCAATCAAGTTCATGGATGGAGACAGTATCAAGATCGTTGGACTTCCAATGTTTTCTAAGACGAGTGGAGGGACTTGAGACATGGGGAAGTGCAACTTGGCTGGCTGACATTTTTTATTTTTAGAGACAGAGAGAGAAACATCGATGTGAGAGACACACATCAATCGGTTGCCTCTGAGCTTGCAACCAAGGTATATGCCCTTGACTGGAATCGAACCTGGGACCCGCAGGCCCACGCTCAGCTGACATTCTGAACCTGAGCTAGGCCAACGTCAGACCAGGAAACCTAACTGCCAGGTCTTCCCCACTGAACTGGAAATGAAACCCTAGTTGTAACCCAGAGCTCAGCTTAATCACACTTACCTGCCTCTTATCTGTCAGTGAATTGATAACACCAGCCCTTTCCCCAGAGTTGAGGAGAGCCAGCTGACTTTCTAAAGTGCAAACCCTCTTCCCATCATTGCCCCCACACCCCTCACTTCTCAGTTGGAAGTGCTCAAGTCCCAGGAGACGGACATTCCTTGTTGGGCTCCCACCCAGATAGCCTCATCTACAAAGACAACTCCAAATTGAGTCAGGGGCCCTCTGTATTCTGTAATTGGGGACCCCCAGGTGCTGCCATCTTCAAATGCATGATAGATCCCAATCTGTGACTCCTGGAGACCTGGCAACAGGCCAGAGTCGGCTCAACATCTAGAACTTTCCAGCATGTAGAGCCGTCCTCAGGGGGCCAGGGTGGCAAAGGGTCCTATGTCAGCCCACAGCCAGGCTGCCAACCCGTCTGTGCCCGCTGAAACCTGTCCCTGTGAACACTGCTCAGGCCTCACCCCCCAGGAGCCCCACCTGTTCGTAGGCGCATGTGCGGATTGTGTAACAAGGTATGTTAGCAGTTCTCCCTACTCCTGCCTGGCGTCTCTGGACTTGGACTCCACGGCTGGTGTCAGGAGCTGCATGAGCCCCATGGTCGGCAATGCCCCATGCAGCTGGGCGAGTGGCCAGGTTGTCCTAGGATCCGCGGTCTCTGGTTAGAGTTCATGTGATTCCGGCCTGGACTGCTCCTGCTAGGTCTTCATTCATAGCTTAAGCACACAAGGCCTACAGGGGACGGGTTTTCTCCTTTAAAACTGTGTCCAGAGCTTTTCCCCTGGCTGGCAGCGCGGAGGCCGCATGATGCCCGGAGTTACTGTAAAAGATGTGAACCAGGAGGAGTTTGTCAGAGCTCTGGCAGCCTTCCTCAAAAAGTCCGGAAAGCTGAAAGTCCCTCAATGGGTGGACACTGTCAAGCTGGCCAAGCATGATGAGCTTGCTCCCTACGATGAGAATTGGTTCTACACATGAGCTGCTTCCACAGCGTGGCACCTGTATCTTCGGGGAAGCACTGGGATTGGCTTCTATGGAGGACGACAGAGAAATGGTGTCATGCCCAGCCACTTTAGCAGAGGCTCTAAGAGCGTGGCCCTCAGGGTCCTCCAAGCCCCTGGAGGGGCTGAAAATGGTGGAAAAGGATCAGGATGGGGGCCGAAAATTGACACCTCAGGGACAGAGAGATCTGGACAGAATCGCAGGGCAGGTGGCAGCTGCCAACAAGCATTATAACAAGTGCTGGGTAAATAAAACTGCCTCATTCGTAAAAAAAACAACGGTGTCCAGAAATTAGTTTTATTATAAAACTAGTGGCCTGGTACACAAAATTTGTGCAGGGGTGAGGGGTGTCCTTCAGCCTGGCCTAAACCCTCTCCAATCTGGGACCACTGGCTCCTATCCGCTCACCTGCCAGCCTGTCTGATTGCCCCTAACCACTCTGCCTGCCAGCCTGATTGCTCCCAACTGACAACCCCCACCCCCACCCCCCCCGGGGCAGCCTGATCGCCCGAAACTGCCCTCCCCTGCTACCTGGATGCATCTAACTGCCCTCCCCTGCTGGCCCGGTCACCCCTAACTGCCCTCCCCTGCTGGCCCGGTCACCCCCAACTGCTCTCCCCTGCTGGCCCAGTCACCCCTAACTGCTCTCCCCTGCTGGCCCGGTCACCCCTAACTGCCCTCCTCTGCTGGTCTGGTCACCCCTAACTGCCCTCCCTTGCCAGCCTGGTCGCTCCTACTGCCCTCCCCTACAGGTCTGGTCACCCCTAACTGTCCCCCCCTGCAGGCCTGGTCGCCCCCAACTGCCCTCCCCTGCAGGCCTGGTCACCCCCAACTGGGAGACGGAAGAACTGCTCCACAGACGTGTAAACAGGTACAATCTTTATCATAAACATCCAGTGGAAATGACAACTCCAACTCGTCCTTAGACACAGAGCATCTGGGGCAGGTAGATGGGTGGGTGTGGCCAAAGCCAGCATCCTCACTGGTCAGCAGACCTGGAGGGTGATGAGTGGGCCCAGATGTCCCTGGCACAGGGCCGGTGGGGGCAACAGACGATGGGCACTAGGACACTGCGCATTGACAAGACTAATTGTGAGCCCTGGCTGGTTTGGCTCAGTGGATAGAGCGTCAGCCTGTGGACTGAAGGGTCCCGGGTTCATTCTGCTCAAGGGCACATGCCCGGGTTGCAGCCTCGATCCCCAGCAGAGGGCGTGCAGGAGGCAGCCGACTGATGATACTCTCTCATCATTGATGTTTCTATTTCTCTCTCCCTCTCCCTTCCTTTCTGAAACCAATAACAATATTTTTTTAAAGACCAATTATGGGGGGACTGCCCCTTGCGTGTATCAGGCTGTTCATTCTGGGATGACACTCTGTCCTCACTCGGCACCTG
>NW_005871653.1:114014-132321 GCF_000147115.1 Myotis lucifugus
CCGGGGCAGTGGAAGCTTCGAATGGGGCGGTGCGGGTGGTGGTGCGGGGAGATGCGGACGGCCGGGCGTCTCGGGAACGGCGCGGCGCTGTGGCTGCTGCTGGCGGCGCAGGCGGTGGCGGCGATCGAGCCCATTACCGTGGGCATCGCCATCGGGGCCGCGTCGGTCATCACCGGCTACCTCTCCTACCAGGACCTGTACTGTCGCTTCGCCGAGTGCTGCGGCAAGCATCGGCCGCTCAACGCGACCGGTAGGCGGGTCGGCGGGTGGGCGTGAGGAGCGTGAAGGCCGGCCCCGAGGTGGGGGAGGCAGAGGGCGGTGGGGCCTCGGTCGCGACCCCAGCCCTGGGAGCCGCGCCTCCTGTCGAAGTCAGGAGCGTCCACGCGTGTCAGGATCCTTACGAATGTGTTTGAGACAAACCGACAATTCCCGCGAAGCAAAATCCCACCGGCTTGAGAAATGCTCCCAAAGTGGCAGCTTTACCGCTTATTTTCTGCATCAGAATCAGAGGAGAAGACGGAAGGGGGTCCCGTGAAATTCGCTGGTGATAGATCAGGGAGGCGGGAGAAGGTGTTCAGGGAAGAACATTCAAACCTGTGAAGAACTGTGAGTCTGTAGGGGCTGCCATGCCGGCCTCCCTGACCTGGTCAAGGTCAGTACGTGGTCCCTTTCCTGTCCACGCCCCCGTGTCGGCGTTGTGACCCCTGGGATCACAGCAGAAAGAAACTGAAAGCAGCTGGTCAGCCCTTCTGAGTCACCTGAAACTTCAGTGGTTTGCAGGTGTGTGGCCTCCACCCAGGCTGCCCACATCTGGCCCGGGCGTTCTGAAAAGCCAGCGGGGGTGGCGGGGGAAGCATGCAGCTAGTAGGGAGAGGGCTAGTCCTTGGATGAAGGGACACGTGTGGCCTGCGTGTCAGAGCCGGAGTGGTGAGGACACTCGTCTATCTTGTGCAGTGGTCGGGAAACTCATTAGTCAACAGAGCCAAATATCAACAGTACAACGATTGAAATTTCCTTTGAGAGCTATATTTTTTAAACATAAACTATACAGGTAGGTACATTGTTATTAACTTAATTAGGGTACTCCTAAGGCTTAGGAAGAGCCACACTCATGGGGCCAAAGAGCCGCATGTGGCTCGTGAGCCGGAGTTTGCTGACCACACATCTAGTGATTTCCCTGCAAGTGGCCCCATGTGACTGCAGCCCGTGTTCTGCCCCAGGGCCAGCCTGGGGTCCGGCAGAGACCCTGCTGGGCCCCGTGCCCTGGCGCCTCTCTGGCCGGCTGGGACAAGGCCGCTTGCTGGTGCAGGTTTAACGTGCCTTTCTCTCTCTGTTCTGGGCTGGATCCTGCAGCCCTCAAGCTGGATTTGGAGGAGAAGCTGTTTGGGCAGCATCTGGCCGCGGAGGTGATTGTCAAGGCGCTGACTGGCTTCAGGAGCAACAACAATCCCAAGAAACCACTGACTCTTTCCTTGCACGGCTGGGCTGGCACAGGCAAGAATTTTGTGAGCCAAATTGTGGCTGAAAATCTTTATGCAAAAGGCCTGAAGAGTAACTTTGTCCACCTGTTTGTGTCGACTCTGCACTTCCCTCACGAGCAGCACATAAAGCTGTACCAGGCAAGGGAACCCTGCTATCCCGTCCACCCGCCTCTTGTCTGGGCCGCCTATTTTCTCACTCCAGCCTCTGCTGCTTCTCTGCCCGCTGCAATAGCCCCAGGCCCTGCTGAGTTAAGGACACTCACACAGTGTAATGCTTGGCCATGTGCAGGGCTCTCCTACAACTTCTTCCTCGCTTGATTCCAAAATAATACAGTGGCGTAGATGATATTTCCGTTAAAAGATGGAGGCTAGAGGGGTGTGGTGACTTGCTGCTTACAATCTTTGTGACCTGGTAGCAAATCAGAAACTGGAACCCAAATCTGCTGACCTCCAGGTCGCAGGGTAGCCAGTTTCTGCAGTGAATGAGCACGCTCAGCCTTCCCTTCCCGGCCCTGGTTAAGGTGGGTGGTCTGGAAGGATGCACGATTTGCTGGGAATGGCTGGCTAAGGCTCCCACCCATGGTGCGGGCTTGCCTTGCATCTCCCAGACCAGAGGGCGTGTTTCCTCCTCTCCCGCCTGCACTCCCCCTGCTCCTCCCAGCCCTCAAGTCCTTGGCGTTGCTTTCCTTCTTCCAGTGAAAGCCTCAGACGGCTGAACCTTAACACCACGTCTCCATTTGAGATGTTCTTTCCACATGTGTCCATAGGGAGTTGTCTGGTCAGGTTCTTGTTTCAGTGAGTGTGATCCTCGTAAGAGTCAATGTTCCTACTGGTAGGTGGGGACTGGAGTCAGAAACAGAAACTGGACTGAGCAAGGAAGTGAAAGTGGGTCTATGCCACACGGGAGGGAGATGGGAAAGGCTGCTTGCTCCATAGAGGGCCTGCTGCTTGGGTGTCTTTTTGTTTCGAGAAAGCCTGGGAACAAATGCTTTTTGTGAAGTGTCATCTGGTCCTTTGTTGGCGGCACCAGGAAAAGGCATTGCCCTCGGCACTGTGAGTCTTCCTCCAGCTCCTGTTCCTGAGTGTGCCTGCTGAGGCTGAGATTTTGGTCCACAGTGAGAGGAAGGCTGTGGGTTGGTTAACAGTGAATTGATAAGCTTTCATGTATCCTGTTCCTTAAAAAGTGACATTTAGCAGGTCATTTGAGTTAGGAAAAAATCTCTGCTCGTTTCCACTTTTAATTGGTAACATTTTGGAAAAGCTGTTCCCGGCTAATGGAAGTTAGGGTGCACTTGCTAAGAGTTCTTTGTGAAACCCCAGAGAGTTGTGGTTTTCCCCTTTGAGAGCACGAGGGATAGGGGAGCACTTCTGCACTCCTTGGCCCAGCCTTTGAGCCTCCACGTCCTATTTCTTTTCTGAATGGTCTAGGACCAGTTACAGAGGTGGATTCGGGGTAACGTGAGTGCCTGTGCAAGCTCCGTGTTCATATTTGATGAGATGGATAAACTGCACCCCGGGGTCATCGACGCCATCAAGCCGTTTCTGGACTACTATGAGCAGGTTGATGGCGTGTCGTACCGGAAGGCCATCTTCATCTTCCTCAGGTTAGTGGGAAGTGGTTTCTCAGGGACACACTTGCCCCTCGGCCTCCTGGGGCTGGAATGAGGTCTGGCGACCATCAGCATCCTGTTTCCCAGGAACAGAAGTGCCAGCCTGGCAAGAGTGACTGATTTCTTTTGCTGTCCTGTTGCTGGTATCAGCGTGGCACAGAGGGGGCAGGAGAAGATGAATTCAATATGGCTGCTAACAGGCGATTTCATTACTGCACATGTTTCTACATAAAGTGGTGGTATTAGGTAGCGGGTTCTAAACAAAGATTGTAGGGCAGACACTGTGTTTTGCCTAGCATGACTTGGTTACATTGTTTCATTGAGTATAAACCTTAGAGAAGGTGTGTTTCCTGATTAGACACAGAAATCTTTTTTTTACATGGAGTTTGTTGAGGAGACAGTCTATATAATAAAAGGCTAATATGCAAATGGTCATCATGCCCTCACGTGTAACAACCAATCAGGAGCTGCGTGTGCAGCAGGCACGCACGGGTGGGCAGGGCTGCACGCGCGGCGAGGTGTGTGAGGGTTGGTGGGGCGGCATGTGTGACCAGTCACCAGGAGATACATTGAGCACCCCTCGGTCCCCCAACCCCACCCCCCGGCTCCTGTGGGTGGTAGCGGCGCCTCGCTCTTGCCCTCCGCAGAAGTGGCGTGGCTCCTACCAGCTGCCGCGGGCACGCTGCGGCTCCCACTGGCTCCCACGGAATCGGCGTGTGGCCTACTGCAAGCAATTTCATGCGCTGGGCCATTAGTTGGTTAATAAAATGATACAGGTTTCAGGGTACAATTCTATAACATCATCTGTATATTGTAGTGTGTTCACCACCCCAAGTCAAGTCTCCCTCCCTCACCATTTATCCCCCTGTTACCCTCTTCTACCTTCCCCAGCCCCTAGGCACAGAAGTCTTAGTATGTGGTTTTAATCTTTGTTTCTTGGGCAAACTCAGCAACGCAGGCGGGGACCTCATCACGAAGACGGCCCTGGAGTTCTGGCGGGCGGGAAGGAAGAGGGAGGACATCCAGCTGAAAGACCTGGAGCACGCGCTGTCGGTGGGAGTCTTCAACAACAAGCACAGTGAGTCTCCAGGGGCAGCCCTGCACCTGCCAGCAGTCCTCTCCCCCAAGCCTTTCACAGAGGCCGCAGGACCCGCTCGCCTCCCGGGCTTTACCGGGCCAGGGGCTTTCTCAGGGTGTTTCTCAGGGGTTCTATCTACGAAAGGTTGATCTGATTATAAATTCCTAACTGGGAAGGCCCTGACAGGGAGTCACACCCCGGGCATGTAACTTTTAAAAAAATATATGTTTTTATTGATTTCAGAGAAGAAGGGAGAGGGAAAGTGAGATAGAAACATCAGTGATGAGAAATTATCATTGATCGGCTGCCTCCTGCACACCCCATACTGGGGATCGAGCCCGAAACTTGGGCATGTGCCCTGACTGGGAATCGAACCCTGACTTCCTGGTTCATAGGTTGATGTTCAACCACTGAGCCTCGCCAGCTGGGCGGCATGTAACTTCTTTACTGAAAGGCTTATCTTTGCCTTAACAAGTTACTACCACTTGTCCAAAACAGAAAACATCCCCACATGCCATGATATTTTTAATTCAATTAGAAAAATCAATTTTCAGTTAACATTATAAAAATAAATACATTACTCACAAGCTGGGTGTTCTTGAATATTTTCAGCTGAAAATTCTCACAAAAAGTGATTTTAAAGTTGGTCAGGGCTGCCACTTAGGGAAAACACTTTTTTTCTTATAGACACACGTGGTGTATGGGAAGGTCTGCCGCTTGCATCTAAGGATGCTTATGGCGTACAATGGCTTAAGCAAGCCCTGTCCCTTGCATCTGAGCATCTAGGTTAACACACTTGATTTGCTGGAGTAAGCCTCTTTCTTGGACTCCTCAAAGGCGTAAATATCCTCAGGGAACCCATAATCGTCTTAATCTGAACCCAACCCGCCTGGCTTTCTCCCACCTTCGTTTCATCCCCTCCATAATCATAAATGCATAATAGAAGCTGCAAAGCTGTCCTTCCTGGAGGCTTTTTATTTTTCCAGTTTGCTGAGATCATGCTTCTAGGTACGTCCTCTGGCTCAAAATACATTTTTATAAAAATTCTCTGTAGGTTTAGGTGTTTCCTCTGTTGTGTGTGTGTGTTTTTTTTAATATGTCTTTACTGCTTTCAGAGAGTGAGAGAGAGGGAGAGAGAGAAACATCAGTGATGAGAGAATCATTGATTGGCTGCCTCCTGCACGCCCCACACTGCGGGTCGAGCCTGCAACCAGGCACATGCCCTGACCGGGAATTGAACCGTGACCTCCTGGTTCATAGTTTGATGCTCACCCACTGGCCAGGCTGGACATGTCTTAGGTTGACATGTTCTAGAAGCCAGTGTGCAGGGGCAACCAACCGATGCTTACATCAGACTTGTTGCACGCTTGACAAAAAGACTTTCAAGGGGTGAAGACACGAAGGTGTGCTGTGGTCGGGATAGAATGGGCCCTGTGAGAGCAGCGAGCTCGCCAGGTGACCGTGACGGGCTGTTTTGCAGGTGGCCTGTGGCGCAGCGGGCTGATATACAAAAGACTCATCGACTACTTCATCCCCTTCCTGCCCCTGGAGTACACGCATGTGAAGATGTGTGTGCGGGCCGAGATGAAGGCCCGTGGTTCCGCCATAGACGAAGACGTTGTCACCAGAGTGGCAGAGGAAATGACGTTTTACCCCAAAGGTGAAAAAATCTTCTCCGACAGGGGCTGCAAGACTGTGCAGTCACGGCTGGATTTCCAGTGAGCTCCATCCGAGCAGGGTCCGAGCCAGCTGGGAGCTCAGGAGCCAGGGCCCGGCCTTTCAGAAGCATTCTGAAGATGTCGTCGGGGTTTGCACATTTGTACCTGTGGACTTTTGGAATCTAGAAGTTTCCAAGAGTTGATTTTTGATGAGCCGCTAATCTGCCAAGTGCACTTGTCATTTTGCAACATGGTAGCAATGCAACTGTTGCTGCAGTTGAAGATGAACTTTTAAAACCCGCTCTCTCCCACTCCTTCTACTGACTTTGCAGAAGTGCCTTCAAACAGCTGTCTGTGTGAGACCCATGACTGTGGCCCTCAAGCTGCTGTCCCTCCTGAAGTCCAGGGCCTGCTGCAAGCTGGGAGCACTGCTGTCACCTGCCGGAATCAGGCTTCCGCTCCGGTTCTCTCTTCACAGAGAGCGTCCCGACTTGAAGTATTTTCAGTGGAGAATGGTGGTGCCTTCAGGCACAGGCTGTGTCTGGCGGGAGGACGTGTGGGGTGCTCGTCTGTGCGGCAGCCAGACGGACAGATCATCGCCGCCTGGCCGTTGCTCTGCTGCTCGGGGAACCCGCTCGCCTCTCCCTGTGGCACTTCTGAACGTCGGTGACCACCAGCTTCCCCCGCCGTTAGTCGGACTGGAACCGGAGCGTTGCTTTCAGTTTCAAGTCCTTGGTCCCATGGGGAAATGTTTGTTACAGCTTATACTTAGGTCATTCTCTCGCCATAACCCACAGAACCATTTGAAATCCTAGAACATGGTCATCTCTGTGGAGATGGGGTCAGCTTGCAGACTCTGCATTGCCAAAGAGGAAGTATCGTACACTAGAAACAGTAGTTTTCAAGGATGAGTATATACACACACACACACACACACACACACACACACATATATTTTAATATATTTTTGTTGATTTTAGAGGGAAAGAGAGGGAGATAGAAACATCAATGATAAGAGAGAATCATCGATCAGCTGCCTCCTGCATGCCACCCCCCCACTGGGGATCGAGCCTACAACCTGGGCACTTCCCCCTGGGCGGAGTCAAACCTGGGACCCTTCAGTCCACAGGTTTGGCTCTATCCACTGAGCGAAACCAGCCAGGGCAAGGATGAGTATATTTTTATAATGTTTGTATTTCTGGATGTTAGAGAATACTAAGGTAGGGCGTTGCTCATTTTAAACATGGGAAGGACACTAATGGAATAATTGTCTATGATCAGAAACTCTGAAATGAAGGGTATGATTTATTGTCAAATGCATGGTACTGTACTGTCACAATTATAGAACAAAGTAATTATTGATCAGCCTGGAGTTGTGGCTTTCCTGGGTGTCATCTGATAGTGACGCCCTCTGTGGCAGTGCAGGCTGGACTGCCCTGGTCCCTGGGAATCAGACGATCCCAGCCCGTGTGAAGCGTTTAGCTCATGGTTGCAGTGGACCTACAGATGTAATGAGGACGTGCAGCCTTTTCACGTAGATGTGGTAAATGAATATTTTTATGACATGGAAGGCCTTATGGAGGATCATACTGTCCTTTAAAAATGCCAAAGTGAGGTAACGAATGCTCAGATTGGAGGAACCTTTTTTCTGCCAAGGGACATTTGGATATTTGTAACATCATTCAGGGGCCATACAGAATTATCAACTTAAAAATTAGCCTGATATATTTGGTCAAACACTTAATTAACTTATCCCTGATGCTTTGGTAGGGCCGGACCAAATGATTTCATGGGTCATATATGGCCCTGGGGCTGGACCTTCCCCACCCCCGGTTTACAATGATGCAGTCAACTCAGCATATGTTGGCCACGTCAAAACTGCCTGTTGTAAAAGGAATCACGTGGATGTAAAGTGCAGCCTAGGGAATCGTCAATAATAACTGTGGTGTCAAAAGGGACCATTACTGGTTTGTAACTTGAAAAGGCCACAGTTGACCATGGAACAGCCTCCCCCACCCCACACAATGTACACGGGAGCTTGAGATGACCCAGTGAATCTACACTAATAAAAGAGAAAGATGCAAACTGACTGTACCTTCATGACGCCCATCAGCCAATCAGCAGTGGGTATGCAAACTAACCCATCAAAGATGGCGGGTTGGTTTGCAGGTGCTGAGTGGTCAGGGGCGGGGCGGGACACTTGTGTCGTCACCATGGCGACAACGCAGGCATTCTGCACTGCCCCAGCTGCTCCAGGCATCTGGGCAGCGTGAGAAGGCCAAAAGGTGGCTCCAGGACAGAACGAAGGCAGAAAGGCGGCTCTGGGCCGAAGTGAAGGCGGTGCTGGCAGCCAGGGGAAGGAACGCCCATTCTTACATGAATCTTAGTGCATCGGGCCTCTAATATAAAGCCAGAATTTCATCATATGAGATGTCATTTGCAGATTTTCCCCCTAGTTTATGTACTTGGTAACTGAAAAGTTTGAGCTTGGAATGAAGGCTCAGCAACTCGGGTGTTGGGCTCCGTGTGCCTGGCCATGGTGGTTTGCAGGCGGCATCACACAGAATCAGTATTTACCTTACAGGCTCTTACACCCAGTCAAATACCATGTTAACCTGGATGAGGGGCTCTACTCCAATCACATGTTCATGGGTATCAAGATCGTTGGACTTCCAATGTTTTCTAAGACGAGTGGAGGGACTTGAGACATGGGGAAATGCAACTTGGCTGGCTGACATTTTTTATTTTTAGAGACAGAGAGAAACATCGATGTGAGAGACACACATCAATTGGTTGCCTCTGAGCTTGCAACCAAGGTATATGCCCTTGACTGGAATCGAACCTGGGACCCGCAGGCCCACGCTCAGCTGACATTCTGAACCTGAGCTAGGCCAACGTCAGACCAGGAAACCTAACTGCCAGGTCTTCCCCCCAGAACTGGAAATGAAACCCTAGTTGTAACCCAGAGCTCAGCTTAATCACACTTACCTGCCTCTTATCTGTCAGTGAATTGTTAACACCAGCCCTTTCCCCAGAGTTGAGGAGAGCCAGCTGACTTTCTAAAGTGCAAACCCTCTTCCCATCATCGCCCCCACACCCCTCACTTCTCAGTTGGAAGTGCTCAAGTCCCAGGAGACGGACATTCCTTGTTGGGCTCCCACCCAGATAGCCTCATCTACAAAGACAACTCCAAATTGAGTCAGGGGCCCTCTGTGTTCTGTAATTGGGGACCCCCAGGTGCTGCCATCTTCAAATGCATGATAGATCCCAATCTGTGACTCCTGGAGACCTGGCAACAGACCAGAGTCAGCTCAAAGTCTAGAACTTTCCAACATGTAGAGCCGTCCTCAGGGGGCCAGGGTGGCAAAGGGTCCTGTGTCAGCCCACAGCCAGGCTGCCAACCCGTCTGTGCCCGCTGAAACCTGTCCCTGTGAACACTGCTCAGGCCTCACCCCCCAGGAGCCCCACCTGTTCGTAGGCACATGTGCGGATTGTGTAACAAGGTATGTTAGTCAGCAGTACTCCCTACTCCTGCCTGGCGTCTCTGGACTTGGACTCCACGGCTGGTGTCAGGAGCTGCATGAGCCCCATGGTGGGCAATGCGCCGTGCAGCTGGGCGAGTGGCCAGGTTGTCCTAGGATCCTCAGTCTCTGGTTAGAGTTCATGTGATTCCGGCCTGGACTGCTCCTGCTAGGTCTTCATTCATAGCTTAAGCACACAAGGCCTACAGGGGACGGGTTTTCTCCTTTAAAACTGTGTCCAGAAATTACAGTTTTTTAAATAAAACTAGTGGCTTGTTGCATGAAATTTGTGCGGGGGAGGTGGAGGGGGTTGTCCTTCAGCCTGGCTGCACCCTCTCCAATCTGGGACTGCTGGCTCCTAACCGCACACCTGCCTGCCTGATCACCCCTAAGCACTCTGCCTGCTGGCCTGCTTACCCCCACCTGCCCCCCATCCCGCCAGCCTGCTCGCCCCCAACTGCCCCCCACAGCCCACTGGCCTGGCCTGATCGCCCCTAACCACCTCTGCCTCAGTCCTGCCACAATGGCTTTGTCTGGAAGGACATCCAGAAGGTCTCCTGGTCTAATTATCATATTACCCTTTTATTAGCACTTGGAGTGCGGGAAACGAGTTAAGTCGGCTCGCGTGAATTGCGCGTACTCCGCGGGAGCCGTCTTTAACTCGGTTCATATAGATTTGCGGTGGAGTGCGGGAAACGTGTAAACTCGGGCCGATTGTAACTGCGTATTACCAAATATTTGTTTGTAATCCACCCTTTTGGTGGATGGAACAAAACCAAAAGACAGAGCCATCTTATATTTTGGCGGGAAATTCACCCGCACTCCAAGTGTTAGTATAGATGATAGCTCCTGGCATTAATAAAAACATTGTTCTCCAAGAGGTCATATGATTGTTTCCCGGCAAGGGCACATGCCCAGGTTGCGGGCTCCATCCCCAGTAGGGGGTGTGCAGGAAGCAGCCTATTGATGTCTCTCTCTCTCTCTCTCTCTCTCTCTCTCTCTCTCTCTCTCTCTTCCTCTAAATATAATCAAAAACATTTTTTAAAATTATATTAAAAATAAAAGCACTGTTCTCAGCATCCTCAAGGATTGGGGCAGCTAAGTTTTCCTGTGAGATGTTGGGAGTTCTAATCAAACTCAGGAAGTAATAATAATGAGAAAAACAT
The DNA here is from genome assembly GCF_000147115.1 of Myotis lucifugus. Taxonomy (NCBI): domain Eukaryota; kingdom Metazoa; phylum Chordata; class Mammalia; order Chiroptera; family Vespertilionidae; genus Myotis; species Myotis lucifugus. Next base: position 124,529 of record NW_005871653.1, read on the forward strand.
GGCAGACCTACCAGAGAGCACTGGTTCCCTGGGGAGCGGGAGGCAGACCTTCCTTGGCACAGCTGACTGGCTGGCACGTGACAAGCTGCAAGCACTTTCCTTCCTGGGAAACTTTCTTCTTTAAATATGTTTTTATTGATGTTTAGAGAGAGGAAGGGAGAGGGATAGAGAAACATCGAATGGCTGCCTCCTGTACGCCCTCCACTGGGAATTGAGCCTGCAACCTGAGCATGTGCCCTGATCAGGAGGTTCCTGGGTCGAAGTTCAACCACTGAGCCACACGGCCGGGCTCTGGGAAATGTCCTAACAAGTGTTCACGGTGCTGCTCAGATGAAAGCCCCTTGGAGGACACTGCAGGCTCCTCTGTGACCTGCCTGTGCCCTCGTCCATCTGTCCTTTCACCAAAGACTGCACTGCTCAGCCTGTCCCCACCCAGCGCACACGCCGAGGACTTGGGCTTTTTGCAGCCAAGACATCACATCATGGTGTTGCCGTGACGGGAATTTGAAAAACCACACAAAGCCAACACTGAGAGTCTGAAAAGCTTCTCAGAATGTTAAAAACCATTTTAAATAAAGTTATCCCATTTTCAGTAAAACCTTTTCGTCCTTCCTTGAAACAGAAACACTTGACATTAAAACATGATTTTTAAAAAATCATGAGCCCTGATCCGAGTGGACTGGGAACGGAGACTTCCTTCTTAAGGCTCCGCTGCTCCGAGGAGACATCAGTAAGGAGACGGCCCGCAGGCTCCGCTGGGTGCACAGAGCGCCAAGGAAGGCCCGTCTCGCGTCCAGCAGGAGAAATTCACTGGACTCCTGCTCCGGGGCGGGCGGGGAGGTATGTGGAAAGGTTCGAGCACTGAGTTCTCTCCAGCGTGGCAACGCCTCCTGGGCCGTCAGTCATCGTAGTAATAATCCAACTTGGTGAACACAGTTTTGCAGCCTTTGTCAGAGAAAACCCTCTCCTCTTTGGGGAAAAAGGTCATCTCGTCGGCCACTCTGGTTACGATGTCCTCATCCACGTCATAGCCTCGGGCCCGCATTTCCACGCGGATGCACATCTTCAGGTGTTTATACTCGAGGGGGAGGAAGGGGATGAAGTAGTCAATGAGATTTCGGTCAATTAAACTGCTGTGCCAGAAGCCACCTGGGGAGAGAAAGGGCGCGGTTCATCCTCCGCCCGCCCAGCCCGTCTCCTGCTGCTGATGGTGCCGGGCTGCAGGTGCACCCGCACCGCCCTCAGGGAGCACCGATCTAGTGAGGCAGGAGGTATGACCTGCCAGCTGTCATGCTTCTGTGACAGCCACAGGGCGAGGGACACTTCTGCGTCCCACCCTGGGTGCCTGTGGCCCAGAACAGGCAGAGGCAGAGGTGGAAGGGAGCGATTCAGATTCAAGGAAAGGCCAGGAGTCCTGGCGAGCGACCAGATACCCATTTATTCTGAAAACTCCCCTCACTGGAGTTTCAGCAGCTGGATGAGCAACAGCGTGGAAACCACTGCCACTGCCGGCATGTCCGGACAGAGATCTGGGGGACCAAACACCAGGCCCCTCGAGTAAGAATGTGTGAAGCCCCCAGGCTGCAGGTGGCTCTGCACCCACCCAGTCACTCCCCCTGAGCCGCCCCGGCCTCCTGACCCAGCGCACACTCCATCTAGGACGGCGCATCGCCCACGGGACCTCACCCAGCATCTCCAGCGTCTCCCTCGCTCTGCTTTCCTCCCGGGCCTTCACCCTCTCCCAGCCTGACCCCAACTCCCACGTGAGTCGGTCCTCCCACACCAGCTGGCGTCCTACAATTCCAGTCCATTCTGACACTGTCTACCCGGAGACAGCATCAGGTCCAGGGGTGAGGGCTCGGCACCCCCACTTCCACCAACTGCAAGTTCAGGCGTCACCTGCGCTTCTGACCGACCAGCTAGAGAGGTTCCCATGACCCTCTCCTTGGGTTCAGTTGATTTGCTAGAGCAGCTCACGGACTTGGAGAAGCATCTTACTTACTAGGTTACCAGCTTATTATAAAATGATGGAACTCAGGAAGAGCCGGATGGAAGACTCACACATACAGTCAATGATATAGTGGTAACTGTGTACGGTGTCAGGCGGGAACTGGAAATGCCAGGGAGCACTTTGCAAAGTATATGACTGTCTAACACAATGCTTACACCTGACACTAATGCAGAGTAACACTGAGCGTCAACTGGAATTAGAAGACTCAGAGGGCGAGGCCCGGGGACAGGACAGCTGCCAGGCCTTCTGCGAGTGTCCCCGACCCGGGAGCTCCCGGAACCCCATCCTTCGTAGTTTTTATGTGGGCTTCACTACACAGGCACACCCGAGTCAACCTCCTCTCCCCTCCTCTCATCACAGGGTTGGTTCCCCTGGAAACCAGCCCTGGCCCTCAGGGGCTTCCCAAAAACCAGCTCATTAGCTAACACAAGCTCAGGTTGGGGTTGAAGGACTTGTTATGTATGTACCTCACGGTCTTTCACGGAGGAAGTTCCAGGGCTTTAGGAGCTCTGTGCCAGGATGGCCGAGGCTGAGGCCGTGGGAAAAAGCGAAACCGACCCTGGGAGCAGTGGGACAGCTCCTCCTGAAGCCTGCTGTGCCAGGCAGGCCCGGCCCTCATGCGGTTCACAAGCGCGAGCCCCCAGCAAGCCAGGACACAGACAATTCAGAGTGCGGGCCGCTGTGAATGAGGCGGCGCAGCCCATCAGGGTAGTCAGCCGCGCGGTCAGGCAAGGCCTGGCAGAAGGGGTGTGCTCTAGGCAGAGCCTGAGCAAGGAACCACCACACGGAGCCCAGGAAGAGTGTGCTGGCGGAACAGGTGCCCTCAGCTCGTGGCTTCAGAAACCATCTACCTCCCCAGTGTGCATCCTCAGTCCGACGCCCCCGGGAATTGCCTGAACAACCAGCCGTCAGCTCCTCATCTCTGCCTGGACGCCACCAATGTGTCACCACTCACTGCACACTCTGTGTTCACCTCCCACCTTCCCCACAACCTGCGGCTCCGCAGTCAGTGCCCCTCCGTGGCAGTCTACCCCTCGGAGCGCTAAAGCAGATCCTAGATTTGTCTCTCTCTCATTCCTACACACAATCCTTTAGGAAATCTTAGTTTCTACCTTCAAAATGCACCCTAATCCCACAATGTCCCCATCCCCACTGCCACCCCACTGCTCCAGGCCCCCAGCATTTCTCCCCTGGGCCGCAGTGGCTTCTGGGTGGCCCCCCGGCCCCGCCACCTGCAGGCTGTTCTCCGCCCAGCAGCCAGCGCAGTCCTGTAAGACTGAGTGAGATCACGTCACTGTCTACTACAAACCCTCCAGGGCTCCCTCCTCTACATGGAGTCAAACCCAAGGCCTCGCTGTGGCCCCCAGACCGTCTGAGATCAGCACCCCTGACCGTCTCCCCTCTAATCCAACTGTTCTCCTCTGCTCATCCTGGGCCAGCTCCCGTGACCCAGGCGCACTCCCACCTCGGGGCTCCTGTACATGCTGTCCCCTCTGATGTCCACATGGCTCATCCCTCACTCCTCGGGTCAGCTCAGTGCCCCCCTCAGAGACCCTTCTCTGACCTCTCTATCTAAAACCACAGCCCAGCCTCGTCCCAGCACCCCAAACCTTTTCTTAATTACTTCCTACCTCTTGGGGGGAGGGTAGGAGGGATACATTTCTACCTCTATTAGACACAGATATATCACATCATCCGACACATTTCCTCATCACTCGCTATCGTTAGGATATAAATTCCCTGATAGTAAGGACTTCTGTGGTTTTGTTCACTGCTGTGTGCCCAGTTCAGTGCCTGACTCCTGGTCATTGCACAATAAATATTTGTCAAATGAATGAATCAGCCATCTGCCCAAGGCCATCGTCAACAAGCAGCTGAGCCAGGTCTGCCCGATTCCAAAGCTCAGCTCGTGCCCTGGCATCCCCTTCTAGGCACCTGCTGCAGAATTGGGCGAAGGTTCCATTGCACGTGTCCACCTTGTGGCACACCAAGAAACCAGTGAACATATTACAGAATACTCCCTTTCATCAGTGACATTCCAGTTGCACAAACGGACATAAAATATCCCAGACTCTACAGAAGTGTGAATTTCTTGGCGAGTCTCTTTCGAAAGAGACCCTTTGCTCTGTAATCTCAAGAACAAACCCAAGCAGAGCAGAGACTTGGATGGTCAGGGTCAACTGCACGGCCCACAGGCTTTACCACCAGGCCAGTCCCCATCATGGTGGCTTCCACCTCCATGGGCTCAAGGTCTACGGTGTGAAGTTCACAGGAAGAGCAATGAGCTTGGTAGTTAAAGCTCGGGCTCTGGAACCAGGGTCACGGAACAGGCTGTGTGGACACGTGCCTTAGTTTCCTCATCTGTAAAATGGGGATGGCAGTGAATAGCTTCTCCCCAGAGGTTACTGTGAGGATTACAGGAAGGATGCAGGAAGAGGGTTCCGCACAGGGCCCAGGACAGAACAAGGCCCCGCCCCTGGCTGTTCGCCTCAGGCACAGAACCTCAGAGCTCCAGGACCACCCACAGACAGAAAAAGCCCTAACGGGCCATCTCCTCCTTCAGAGGCGCTCACAGCAGCCGTCCTTGCTCAACCATCTGTTCTTCTTCAACAAAGGAAACAACTGAGCTGAGGAAAACAGGAACTCATTTCAAGAGCTCCACGATGAACCATTTCCCCTCTCCAACAGATTCCGCTCAGAGGCCTGCAGAGGCTCTCAGCAGCTGTGTGTCTAACAGCGCAGGGGAGGGGATGCGGGGATTTAGCCTCGGGGCGCGGGCTCATGAACTCACTGTTCTTGTTATTGAAGGCCGACACCGACAAGGCGTGCTCCATGTCTCCGAGCTTGATCTCCTCCCTCTGCCTCCCACTTCTCCAGAAATCCAAAGCCACGTCTGTGATCCTTTCCGCGCCGGCGTTGCTGCAGAGCGAGCGCAGGGAATGAGAGCTGGGCTTTCCCCGCAGCCCACAGGCTCGGGCTCCGAGCTCTGCCAGCGTGCCCCAGCCCGGAACGTACCTGAGAAAGATGAAGATGGCTTTCTGATAGGAGACCCCGTCCACGTGGTCATAATAGTCTAGGAAAGGCTTGATGGCGTCTATGAGGCCGGCGTGCATCTTATCCATTTCATCGAATATGAAGATGGACCTGGCGCAGGCACTCACGTTGCCGCGGATCCACAGCTGTAACTGATCCTGAATCACAGGGGGGAAGCAACACCAAGTTCTCAGCCGGTGCAGCTCCAACCCCCAGCACGGGCACCACTAACACCTCAGCTGCTTCCGAAAGGCTGCATTTACGGAGCGCTCACTGCAGTCTCAGCTCCGTGCTAAGAACTTGACACACACCTGCTCTTTTGTTCCTCTCCACAACCCCACCGAGTGGGTGTTATCGTACCCATTTCACAGATGAGGAAACAGAGGCACAGAGCGCTTAATCAACTTGCCCAAGATTATATAACTTCTGGGATCTGAACCCCACCCTGCCTGACTCCAAAGCCCCACACTTGGATTATAATTTCTGCGCTGAGCTGTCACCCCAATGCTGTGGCATTGAACTGCTGGCCATGTTCACACATTTCCTGTGTACACCAGCCTTCTAGAAAGAAGGCAGAGACCGAGAGACCCATGCTGCCATTCAGTCCTTAGCACAGCCTTGGGAGGGCGCTCCAGCTTCCCGATGGGGAAAATAAGGCGTGCAGGCTCCTTTAAGTGGGGCACCTGCCTCGAGAGCTCGCGCCTTGGCATGCGTGTGGCCAGCTAACACTCGTGAGTTTCTGGAACAAGGCCCGGAGGCTGTGCTTAACCTGAAACACTCCCTAAGAATATATTCAGGTACTTCTTAGAAGACTAAACAATCATTAAGGAGAAAAGACCTTTTTAAACAGAAATTTGAGCTCTGGTGCTTTCTAAATTTCCCTCACAAGGTGAAGAGGAGAAATGAGCTGTTTTCTGAGCAAGACTCTGGAGGTCTTGACTTCTTATGATTTTGGTGTCTGCTTGGCTACAGCGACCAGGGTTACAACGTCCCATGGTACAAATCTAACCTAAGTAGTAGTTCTGCTCTACAGGAGGACTAGTCTCTATTCACAGAGGAACCTCAGGAGAGCGTGTGGCCCCAAAGCAAGTCACTGTTTAAACAAGGACTCGCTCAGATCTGCTAGTTCTCCCACTCTGCCTCTGCGACTTCAGGCAATAACAGAGAACATGTATTGAACCCTCACTACAGGTCAGCCACTCTCTGGACACTGTTCCCATCACGTTTTATTGTGATCGCCCCAAACCAATCAAATGTGTGCACAACTGAACACTACTGCATTCCCTATTTTACAGCTGAGGAAATTAAGGCACAGAGAGGTTAAGTAACTTGCTCAAAACCACACAGCTATTAAGCAGTGGAGCCTGAATGCTAACCAGGATGACCAACCTGCCTCAGTTTGTCTGGAACTTTCCCAGGTTTGACACTGAAAATCCCACATCCTAGGAACCCTGGACAGTTGGTCACCCAGGCAGAAGGGAAAATGTGTTTTTCAAGGGTGAGTGCTAAACGGCTGTGTCTTGCTGCCTTGCAGGTTTGTTACACAGATTAAGAAAGGTGAAAGTTAATGCTTATTTGAACACTCATGTGCCAGGTGCCAGGACACATACGTGACAGACCGATGAGTCTCAGAGAGGTCAGGCAACCTTCCCAAGATCACACGGCTGGTAGTGGGAGAGTCAGGACTCAAATCCAGGTGTGTGTGCCGCCAAAGCCCAGGCTGCTAACCGGTGATAGAAAATAAAAGCAGTTTGCCACACTGCAGTTAGGCAAACTGAGGCCTCTCTAGAAATGTTTCCATTTTACAAAATGAGTTAGATCTGATGATCTTTAAGCCGGATTTGGCCGTGCCCATTTCTAAAATCCCCTGGCCCCACGTACTAAAACTGGGCCCACACTGGGCCTGATTCTGGAAACCGCAGGGTTTGATGGTGCAACTGCTCGGTGCGTCTGAAACCCTCTGTGGCTGCTTTCAGGGCTCCCTCATCTTAACAAGCAGTTCCCCAACCCCATCCCACCACCGAGAAACCCCGAAGGCACCCCGAAGGCAGCGCCCCCCAGGAAGGGCTCCCGGCCCGCGCTTGCCTTGTACAGCGTGAGGTTGGAGGCGTGCGGGAAGTGCAGCGTGGCCACGAACAGGTGCACATAGTGGCTGTGCAGGCCGCCCTCGTAGATGTTCTCCGCGATGATCTTGCTGGCAAAGTTCTTGCCGGTGCCGGTCCACCCGTGCAGGGAGAGGGTGAGCGGCTTCTTGGGCTTCGGGTTGCTGATGAAGCCGGTCAGGGCGTTTAAGATGACTTTCTTGGCAAGATGCTGCCCAAAGAGCTTGTGGTCCAGGTCCTTCTGCAGCGCTGGGAAGGGCAGGGCAGGGCCGTCAGGGCGGGCGGGGGCGGCATTCAGAAAGGTGCGCAGGCACCGGCTTCGTGGGGCCGGCGAGCACCTCGGGCCAGAGCCGGCGGGTGGGCCGGGGACCTCCCTCTGCTGGGGCGGCCCGTCCACAGCGGCCCGAGACCGGCTGGCTGCCCCTGGAAGGTCCGCGGCTCCGCGGCCCCGCCCGCCGCGCTGCACCCGGGGCCGGCCCTGCCCCCTCCCGCCCCGCGACGCGCAGGAAAGGCCGCGGCTGGGCCCCCGGGGTTCCGCGCCGGAAGGCCCCTCCACCCTTCCTGTCTCTGTGCCGGGGGGGCGACAGTCTGCGGGGCGGGAGGTGACATGGGTCACCGTGGCCGCGGCCTCGGTTGTGCGTAGAAGA
>NW_005871653.1:132744-153321 GCF_000147115.1 Myotis lucifugus
AGCAGCAGCAGACCCAGGGCCCGGCCCAGCTTCATGCCCGGACCCCCGCCGCCCAGCGCCCTCGGGCCTGCCGACCCGCCTGCGCCGCGCTTCCGGTTCCTCCCCCTCGCCGCCGCCATCTTTGCCGGGGGCGGGCCTCCCCGCGACGCCGGCGGCGCCATCTTTGTGAGGGGCACCGCCCTTTCCTGCTTCCGGGAGGTGGGCGCCCACAGCTGATGGGGTCGCTTTTTATTTTTTTCAAGTTTTAAGAAAAGTTTTACAGAAAAATTGAGTAGACAGTACAGTACAGAGAGGGCACAGATGCCTCCCCCACCCGACACATAGTCCCCCTATTACTAACATCTTTGTTACATAGGAACCTGTACTGATACTAGTTGGTTCAGATACTTGCTTAGTTTTGACCTATCGTCCTATTTCTTTTTTTTTAACATTTTTTTTTTTTTATATTTTATTGATTTTTTTACAGAGAGGAAGGGAGTGGGATAGAGAACTAGAAACATCTGTGAGAAACATCGATCAGCTGCCTCCTGCACACTCCCCACTGGGGATGTGCCCACAACCGAGGTACATGCCCTTGACCGGAATCCAACCGGGGACCCTTGAGTCCACAGGCCGACTCTCTATCCACTGAGCCGTACCAGTCAGGGCAGCTATGGTCCTATTTCTGATCCAGGATCGCACCCAAGGCACCACATTATACTTCATCTCCTCTTGACTGTGGGTGTTTCCCACGTTTTCCTTGGTTTTGATGACCCTGACAGTTTGGGGGAGAACTGGTGAAATCTTTTGTAGGACACCCCACTATTGGAATTTGCCCTGTTGGTCTCACGGTTAGACTGGGGTTATGGGTTTGGGGGTGCATGTCCTTTACGGAGGAAAACTGCTATTTCTGTAACATTATATCAAGGGTGCAGACTACCAGCATGACTTGTCACTACTGATGACCTTTATCACCTGGCTGCGTTCTGGGCGTCAGGTTCCTCTACTGTAAAGTTGCTCACACTCACTCACTCACAGTCAGAGGATTACCTATGTCCCAGGTGAGACAGCGATGCCTGCATTCGCCTTCACCTTGCACAGTGCCCGCTCTAAATCAGCCCAGAAGTCACCCGGCCTGTTATTTCCTCATCCCAAGCTGTTCAAATGCTTCAGGAAAAACGACAGCACAAGTGGCACTGAACTCGACAGCTAACAGGTTGGCGCCTGTCTGTCTCTTGAACTAAATGAGCAGCTTTTGAGCTGCCCAACCCCCGACTCTGAACACATGGCCTAGTATCGGTGTGAGGAGACGCAAAATGAACAAGAAGGCTAGATTCATTTCATATTTAATACCGAAGTGCGGAAGTGATAGAGACAGGTAACTTTTCCTTCTTAATGCAAAGAAATAGGTAACTTTGTAAAAGTCAGAGAATACCAGTGTCCCTTTGATCCCATTCTAGAGTTTTCTACTGTCCACCGGATCCACTGGAAACGGGATGCATTTCTGAACCCCATTCCAGAGCATTGGAAGTAGAAGACATGATCACACATATAATAATAAAAGCACAATTTAAAGGGCATTATCTCACCCTGAACACACAGCTCTTTTCTCCTGAGCCAGGAAAAATATTAAGAAAAAGTCAACATATTTACAAACAAGATTTAATAACGCTCACAAGAATAGTTTGCCCCCAAATAAGAAAACCACATATTGTTTTGTTTCAAAAGGATACAAATTTAGAGCCTAAAAATTCAGCAGGTAAGCAGCCAGACCAGGAGAGTCTGTTTCTGGAACTGTCTGCTAGCCAGTGATCAGGGTTCTGTCCCGGAAGGCTTTTATCCTGGGGCGAGGGACAGTGCTATTTACATCCCATTCTGCAACTTCTCCCCTCTGGCCGCCCTCAATACCGTCTGTTCATCTTCTTGAACTTCTCATAATGATAGTCATCAGTGGCCTTCTCATTAGCAGGACGCTTGCGGTTTGGGGGGGACCCTGTGAAGGAGAAGAGGAAAAGCCGTTTGCCATCAGGAGGTCACCGACAGGCAAAGACGTCTCCACAGGAGCCCGTGCTACCCGGTGAGCAGAAACATAGTAGGGCCTCAGCAAACATTTATCGAGTGACTGAAAACAGACATACAGAGTTGGTGCAGCCAAACCACGCTGACCTCAGCACCCCACTAAGTGAACATAGCAGCCACACTTCATTGAGTCTGACTGGACCAGGCATGGCGCTAAGTCCTTTAGCCATGGCTTCCTTTTACCCTCACAGCAAGCCTCGCAGGGGCACTGTGCCGTCTCTGCTCAGAGAGGTTAGGTGACTTGCTCAGATAAGATAGGCTGAGCGTTGAATCCAAGTCTGGTGACTCCGAAGTCCTTGCTTACCATGTGTTTCACACAAAGCTCTTTGGGAATCCAAGACTACAAAACCAAGACGTTAGGAAAATAATTTCCCAAGGGAGAAAGAAGGAGAGGCTTTTCAGAAGCCTCAGCATTTCGCATTTCCTTAGCATCATCCCATTGTTCATGGAGAGGCAAGCGAGTGGGAAGGGCCACTGTCGGCTGCTGGGGGAGGACAATGAGCATCGCGCCCCTGGAGGATCCTTTGGTGACTTCTCTAAAGGTAACTAAGGGCATGACTAGCCAAGAATGAGCATCAAAGCAGCGTTTAAAGGGGAAATGGGAAATGGGGAGGCGACATCTGTCTTTCCAATGGAACATGACATGGCCTTTGAAAATGTTTACTGACATGGAGACATGCAGGGCGGACTACTGAGTGAAACGCTGAGATCCTTCTAGGTACATACAATGTTTCCTACATGGGAGTATTTTTACAAGTCTGAAAGGTTGTACATAAAAATGTTAACAGTGGTTGTCTCTGGTGCTGCAATAATGAATAACTTTTCATTTATTTTTGCTTATTGAAATTTTCTAATTTTTGAGTCTCTATTTGACAGCCCATGAATCCTCAGAGCAGCCCCAGGTGTAAGTTTTATTACAATTCCCATTTTGTAGATGAAGAAACAGGCTTGCAAAGGGAAAGGGACAAGGCCGGGTCCAGAACATGGACTAAAACTCAGATGCCCTGGCTCCGCACCCGAGCTCCCACCTGCCTCCATGGGCCCTGAGTGCTGTGATCACTCCAGGCCGCCCTGAGGCCACTGCTGTACTCACGGTCAGGCTCTGGCTTCTCGGTGTCGCCCACTCGCAAGGGACGGGCTTTGGGCTCTTCTTTGTTCCTCCGAATGGGGGCGTTGAGCTCCTCGTGATAAACTGGACCAAGGAGACCAGGGGACATGTCAGAAAAAATGCGGGAACCCAGGAACCTCAAACCAGAGGGGCAGGGGCGAGAGGGGCTGCCTCCCCCGAGGCTTACATCGGTTGTGCTGCACGTAATTCACCGCCATGTTGGTGGGCACAAAGGATGTCTCGCTGTCTTTCTTCTTGTTCTGCTGCTCTGCCAGCAGACGGGCCTTGGCATCCTCCGTGGAAATGATGTTTTTTATTTTAGCACTGAGGGGAGAAAGGAGCCATGTCACGCATTAGACCGCCGCCCCTCTGGTCCCAGGAGTGACTGGCGAGGCTGGAACCCTCCACTGCAGAAGGAAGCCCTCGTTCCTGGGGCCCAGCTCTGCAGTTTACAGGCTCCCCGGCAGCCACACCCCCATGGCACTCTCACAGCCTGGAGACTCAGGACTTATTCTCTTCTGATAAAGAGGAAACTGCATCTCCGAGAGGAGCAGAGAACTGCCTAAGGCTCAGAGCTGGAAAGCCAGGAAAGAGGTGAGAACCCGGAGGTCTCCCAACCACAGAGGATTCTGACCACTGCATTTCCTCCATGACAGTCCCCTTTTAGAGCAGATGTTCTGTAGTAAAAATGAGAGGAGGATCGTGGGGTGGCTAAGCCCTTAACAACGCTCCTACTCCAACAAAACAGAATAGCCCGGCAGTGTAGCTCAGTGGCTGAGCATGGACCTATGAACCAGGAAGTCACAGTTCAAGTCCCCGTCAGGGCACATGCCCGAGTTGTGGACTCGATCCCCACTATGGGGTGTGCAGGAGGAGCCGATCGATGATTGTCTCTCATCATTAATGTTTCTCTCTCTCTCCCTTCCTTTCTGAAATGAATAAAAACATATTAAGAACAACAACAGAAGAACGCAGGGCCTGACTAGAACAGTGAAGAGCTGTGAACAAAGGCTAAATCAAAACACACTTCGGCTTTCAGCAGTCAGGGTCCCTAAGTGTCTTTAACTGCTCTGCCCAACTCTTCAGAACTCCTGGAGACAACACCTCAGCCCACCAGAGAGAACACAGTTTTGTGGGTTTCCCAGGAGACAGGTGAGAAACAGTCCCCTTAACTTTTAACTGAAAAGCAGAGCGGTCCCCCCCAGCCTAGGGGCAGGGGAGAGGTGCGGCGAGGGTCTGGAACGTACTCGATGCCCAGGTCCACCTCGGGGATGCCGCTCAGCATCTGGTTGGAAAGCATCTCCTCCGTCTTCTTCGCCGAGGAGACGCGGATGTTCTCCGGAAGCTCGTAGAGACAGTCCTCGGCGTTCTTGGGCTTTACTTTCTGTTCTTCGTGCTCCACGATCCCTTTCCTCTTCTTCAGCTCCGTCTCAATGTACTTCATCCTGAAACCAGAAACAAGGTCTCAGGAAGCTCACAACAGGCACCTTTGAAATGAGTGGCCCCAACACGGCCCATAGAGCAGTGACGGTCTGTGAGCAAGTTTTCATCAGTCCATGGAGAGGTGAGAAAAATGAAAATAACTTGAAAATTTTTTCTCAAGTTAAAATTTACCACTTAAAGCACCAACCTATGTTATGAGATTACGTGCCGCCAATCTATTGGTGTTATTCTATATAAGGTTCTTTGAAGACGGAAGGATAATGGGAGATGGTAGTTGTTTGTTCAACAGTCTTATTGGCCAAAATAAGAAGTAGGCAGTCTAGTGTTTATCCCTGCAATGTTTTGGGGAAATATTATTAGTCAAGGAATCTAAAATCTCAAGAACCACTTTTAAAGAACTTTTCAGACTTTTTCAAAGTGCTTCAGCCTGGGAGGTGGGCCAAGAGGGACCAGCACTGACATCTTTGGTTGACTCTAGAAATGTCACCTGTGACTGACTAGCTCGGACTGTGTCCGGCTGGCGCCCACCCCCGATCGCTCACAGCCAGACTGACACCTACATGTCGGCGTCCTCGTCCCTCCGGTTGGTTTCCGCGGAGAACGACGTCCCCAGGTGGAGGTCTTCCTCTTCACTGATCCTGGAAGGAGAGGAGCAGAGTGAAGCAGGCCTTCAGGTCACAACTCACGGAGGCCGAGTTTTACGTGATACCGACAACACAAGTACACAACAAAAAAGTGTCATATCCTCTTTCTAGTTGGGGGGGAAATATATGAGATGTCAATACAATAAATATAAGCAAGCAAACTGTTGGCCTGCGGAGATTCCTCTGGGGAATTGGCAGATACTTTTACTTTTTACTTTTATACTGTTTGAATGCATTATTTTCATAATTGTGTTTTTGTTTTCTTTAAAAAGAAGAAAACTTCCGCATGGATTTGAAAGACAGTAAGCAATGCACCTTTACAAAATGGACGGTACCCACATCTCTCTAAGCTAACTTTTAAAGAGTTTTTGTTTCCTTTGTTTTTAAACTATAGGTAGTTTACAAAGCACAGAGGATACTTGAAGATGTCCCTCTAAAGCCACTGCTGCAGGCCCCAGCTCCCCGGGGCACACGGCCCCCGGCGGGGCCACTGGGGCATTCGTGCCAGCGTGTCCTGCACTTACTTGTCCTTGCCCCTTTCCTTCAGCTTCTTCATGTCCACCATGCCTCCTGTCTTCATCTGAAAGGGGTCATCCTGCAGAAAGCAAAGACAGCTGAGAAGAAACCGCTTCGTAATTGGCTGGGAATTTTCTTTTCTAAGGAAACACAATCATCCACTGAAGAGCACTCCCATCTTCCCACTGCCCAGGGAGGACCCCACAACTTACCACTAGAGTGGTCTCTTCTTGTACCTTCTCTCCCACCAGCAGGGCCACAGCACTGAGCAAAACCAAAAAGAAAAAGGAGGGAGGGAAGAATGGCGCATTTCGGAGATGAGAAAGAATGTTTAGGAAGTTTGTAGATTGCAACATTAGTGGCAAGGTGAGATTTGGGGGGTGGGCACCAAAGCCAGCTGGAAAAGCCTATAACACGGGGCTCAATAAGCGCTGTAGATGCTGGGGGATGGGTGAAGAGGCAAACCTTTCTATAAAGCCATTTGGCATTATCTTGCCTTGGAAATCTCACTTCTAAGATTTTTTTGCCTTCAGGGAACATGAAGCTAGACAAGTGTAGGAAAATACTATTGCGGCCTGATTTGATGAAAGTTTACAAAATGACCTATAGGTCCTCGAATTGGGAATTAAGTTACATTGTGGTACATACTTGTGGTGGAGTACTATGTAGCCATTAAAAAGGGCTTTGGGAAAATATTCTGCAAAGTGAGTGAACGACCACAATGTCATAATGAGTTGAAAATAGCATAGGACAAAAGTTCCCACTCATTCTTTACAAAAGGGAGAAAGAATACAGATTGGAAAGGACATTAAATGTTAACACTGGTTACCTCTGGATGGAAGAATTATGGGTGCTGTTTATTTTCTTGATTATACTTTTCTAAACTCTCAACAATCAATGTGCTTTCACAATTAGTTGGACGCAATGAAAACAAGAGTTAGTGACTTGTTTCTGTACCTCTGGAGCAAACCTTAAGACCACATGGCCCAGGCCATCTCCTGGTTAAACGTTTCAAAGAACGCTGTGCCTCCTTCGGGTGTACAGTGGAAGGTGTAGTGTGTCAAGAAAAGGGGCTAAAGCCCTAGCCGGTTGGCTCAGTGGGTTTGAGCATCAGCCTGCAGACTGAAGGGTTCCGGGTTCGATTCCAGTCAAGGTACCTGGGCTGTCGGCTCTGTCCCCTGACTGGGTCAGGGCACGTGCAGGAGGCAACCAATGGATGTGTCTTTCTCACATCAACGTTTCTCTCTGTGTCTCTCCCACTTCCATCCTGTCTAAAAATCAACGGAAAAAATATCCTCGGTGATGATTAACAACAAAATAATAATTAAAAAATAAAAAAGTCAAAACAAATAAGTCAATAAAAGAAACGGAGCTATGTCTATGTCTATGTCTGAGGAGATACTCTGTGACAGCGACCCGCCGGGCGGTCAGTCATCCCCACCTCCTCCTCCTCCGGGGCCCCCATGGTACCCACCTCACTCCGTTGGGCCTCTTCCTCAAGTTCTGCACCTCTCGGGTCTCCTCCAGTTTTAATCTGAATAAAAGGCAATGTGCAGGTTGAGAGACCCTCCGCGGGACTCAGAGTCAAACAGCTGCGCCCGCACCCAGCCGGCTGCTGAGCTGCCGGCACAGGGTCCAGACGGCGAACCTGCGCCTGGACCCACCGGGACTCCGATCACTGCCCATCCCGGGGGCAGCTCCTCCAACTGTGCGGCCTCGGGGACGGCGGCCTCAGCCCCAGAACCCTCCATTTCTTTGTCCGCAAAAGGGGACACCACCACCGGCTCCCGGTTGCCAAGGTGTCAACAAGGCGCCGGGCCGGCGGTGAGACCCCGAGCCAGCTTCTCGCTTTCTGCCCAGTGGAAAGCCCGTTCCAAACGCACCGAACCTCTTCTGAGTCCTGCTCATCTTCCTCCGACTCCGAGTCGGCCCGGCGCCGGCGGAAAGCCTTCCCGGTGACCGGCATGGTCGCGCCGGCCCCCCGGTCCCACCGCTGCCCCGCTGCCCCGAGGACCGGTCCGCTTCCGGCGCGCAGCAGTGTCGTCAGAGCGCCCGCCCCACCGGGCCCCGCCCCCAGCCCGCCTGGCTCCACCCGTCTCGCACCGCCCGCATGACCACGCCCCATAGGTGGTGTAGCCATCTTCCGATTGGCCAGCCGAGGGGGAGGAGGCGGGGCGAAGCCGGCCAGGCCCCTCGACCCTGCACAGCTCAGCCTGTTTGACTGACAGGCTGCGGTGGCGCGGTTGCGAAGGCAGGTGAGTTTCTGGCTGCTGCCGGCTGGTGCAGGGGGCCGGGCCTCTCCGAGCTGGGGCGACCCCAGCCCTGCTCCTGGCCGGCGGGGGCCTGGCCCTGCCCAAAGCGCTGTACGCCGCGGCCAGGTGTGCAGAGCCCGGGAACCCCCGGCCGCCGTCACCCTCTCCCCTCCTCCGGCCGGCGCCCCGGGGGTCCTCTGGGGTCCCGTCGGCCCACATCGAGCCCCCGGGGACTCGTTGCTTCTCCAGGACAGGGGACGCCATCTCCTTTATTCTGCCAGGGCCTGATCCAGCGTTGAAAGCATGCGTGTGGCGTCTCGGGGCGCTGACTTTTATTTCCCCTGGGTCTGGGCCCCGACATATTTTTTCCTTTAGGGGCAAAAGATGACCACTTATTAGTGGTGGTGAATTAAAGTCCCACGCCGATTGCCCCGCTAAAAATGACCCCCCGCCATTTCTTCCCGAGGAGACGCACGTCTGATGCTTTGAACCCACTGATGATTTTTTTTTTTTTTTTTTTGAGGCTTTGGGCTCCTCCGGTGTTTGCCAGCCCTTGACCTTAGGGGGCCTTGTTTTCATCCTTTGTCACTAGGACTGTCGCTCTGCCCTTGGCCCCTTCCACCCCGAGATGCTGTGAGGATTAAGTTTATTTCAAATATGGGCATCAACCAACGCCCGTAGGAAATAACTAAATGCATAAGTAGTGGCTTAGAAGGCTTTAGGAACCCCTTAAATAGTAGTTTTCCTTTCTCATTATAGGCCGGCGCGTTCCTTTGAAAGCGCTACCTCTTATTAAGCGCTCACTCCGTGGCAGGCACTGGGCTAAGCATTATCTCATTGAACTCTCCCAACAGGCCTATGAAGTAGATTCATTTTGCAAATGAGAACCTAGGGTTCGGGGAGGCAATGCGTGCCTCGAGGGACACAGCCGGAAGGTGGAGCCGGGGTCAGCCGCAGGCCCACCTCTGCAGGTTGTGCATGGCGCCTGGCACAGGAGCTTCAGTAAATGTTTGCTGCAAGGGCTGTTGTTACGGCCCATTGGCTGTGGGGGAGGTGCTGATGGAGGCTGTTTTGGGTTCCCTCTCCTGGAAGGCCACTCTGAGGCTGGGCAGCATTTCTGGGATGCCTTACTTTTTTCTGGAACAGCCTCCTCTAAGATTGTTGTTCTCTTCCCTGGACGGAGACAGATGCACTCAGGACTTCTCAGAACAGCCTTTTGGCTTTGATCTAAAGCTGTTTAGTAGCTGTGTGGCCTCCAGCCAGTTACTTGACCTCTCTGAGCCTCAGTCATTCTTCCTTTAGTGGTGGAGGTGGAGATGGATTTAGCTTCCAATATTGCCCACCCCCCAGGGTGGTTATGAGGATTTAGTGAGGTCTGTCAGTATGAGTTCGGTACCCGGGGCCGTTGGGGCAGGGGCTGGGTGGGTAAGGCCCATGAGGGTCACTGGAGGTGTGTGGGAAGCAGGACTGGCCAAGGCAGGAGGAGGCTGACAGTTCTGCTTTGAGAGCCAGAAGTACGGTGGTCTCTCAGCGAATTAAGACTGGGTTAAAGGAAGGAACATATCGGGGATTTAGGGAAAATGGAGTTGCTTGGAAGTCTACTGGAGAAAAGAGGGCAGGAGGGAGAAAAAGGGTACTTGTTCAGAGGGGTGCAGGTGTGTGGGCTGAGGGATGGCTAATGGGGTGAGGACCAGGTTAGGGGGTGTCCTTGTGTTGGTGGGGGGCTTGGCAGCGTCACCTTTCCTGTCCTGAGGAACTTGGCTCCTGGCCGGGAGGAGGATGTAGCCAGAACCTCCAGGAAAATGATGAGTAATGGGCACCTGAGGCCTGGCCTCGGCAGCTGGTACCAGGCCCGGATGTACCGCCTGCCAGCCTGCGTCCCTGGGGAGGCCTTTCCCCGTCACTCAGTGCAGGCCCGGAGGGAAGAAGTGCCTGCCCTCATTCAGGACCTTGCGTCTTGGAAGCCTCACCCCGCCCCGAATGGGTGGGCTCTTTGCAGACTGACGAGCCTGCCTCCTTTCCTCCTGCTCTCTCATCCCCAAGAGGAGAGGCAGGCTGCTCTGGTGGGTCAGGAGGGAGAGGTGCTCTGGGGTCGCTGTGGTGAAGGCGCCACCCCTCTGGCTGGCATTTGGGGCACCCGCTCTGGGGCAGGCACCTCACCGACTCCCAGCAGCACAGCCGACCAGCTGCTCTCAAGAGGGCCTGTTCCCACCCCAGCTGGTTTGGCTCAGTGGATAGAGCGTCGGCCTGTGGACTGAAGGGTCCTGGGTTTGATTCCCGACAAGGGCACACGCCTGGGTTGTGGACTCGACCCCCAGTATGGGGCGTGCAGGAGGCAGCTGATCAATGATTCTCATCATTGATGTTTCTATCTCCCTCCCCCTCTCCCTCTCTCTTCCTCTCTGAAATCAATAAAAGTGTATATACTGTACATATAAAAAAAGCCTTCACACTGTCACTTTACATTAAACAAAAAAAAGGCTCCATTCTTTCAGCAGTGCCTTCCAGTCTTTATTAAATGCCTACTGTGTGCACTCCATTTATTTGCACAGAGAGCGGGTGGGAAAGGCTGTGAAGGCAGACACGCTCGGCTCGCTGCCGGCTCTGTCCCTTCCTTGCTGTGTGGCCTTGGGCAAGTGCTTCCCATCTCGGAGCCTCCATCCTTCCTCTGTAAGATGAGGAACTGTGGTCCTTACCTGAGAGAGGGTAGGTGGGCATCGCACCTGGTCCGGAGTAGGTGCTGGATCCTGGCGCTCCTGCGGTTCAGTTGGGGTTACCTTTTCTAAAAGACCCCTCCCTGCTCCACCTTAAGTGAGAGAAAAGGAATCTTTTAAAAGTCTCTATTTTGAGAAAAAGATTAAACTTACAGAAAAGGTATAAAAATAATAGAATGAAATCCCATTTATACCCATCATCTAGATCAGTGATTCCCAAAGTGGGCGCTACCGCCCCCCGGTGGGCGCTGCAGTGATCCAGGGAGGCGGTGATGGCCACAGGTGCATTTGGGGGCGATGAGTAACTGCTATTAAAATTTAAAAAAAATTAATTTCCAGGGGCTGAGTAATATTTTTTCTGGAAGGGGGGCGGTAGGCCAAATAAGTTTGGGAACCACTGATCTAGATCCACCAATTATTAATATTTAGCCCTATTTACTCTATATATTCATATACTCATTATCATCATTATTATTATTGCTGATTCATTTAAGAATAAGTTGCAGGTATTATGACTCTTTACCCCTGAATATTTCAGGGGCAATCATCTTCAACCAAGGACATTATAATATATAACCAGAAAAATAGTTTCCATCTTCAGGAACTTGAACGTTCATATAATAGCATATTAGTCTGTTAGGGCTGCCCTAAAGTACCACAGACTGCGTGACCTAAACACAGAAATGTATTTTCTCACAGTTCTGGGGTCTGGAAGTTCAAGATCAAGGTCTCAAGAGATTTGGTGCCCGGCTTGCGTGGCTCAGTGGCTGAGTGTCGACCTATGAACCAGGAGGTCACAGTTTGATTCCTGGTCAGGGCACAGGCCTGGGTTGCAGGCTCAATCCCCAGTGTGGGGCGTGCAGGAGGCAGCCAATCAATGATTCTTTCTTGTCATTGATGCTTCTATCTCTCTTTCCCTCTCCCTTCCTCTCTGAAATCAATAAAAAAAATATTTGTATTTTTTTTTTAAGAGAGAGATTTGGTTTCTTCTGAGGCCTCTATCCTGGGCTTGTAGTCGGCCACCTGCTTGCTGTGTTCTCACAGGGTCTGTCCTCAGTGCCTCCTTGTGTGTCCAAATTTCCTTCTCTTAGATGGATACCAGTCAGACTGGATTCAGGCCACTCTAAAGACCTCATTTGAACCTAATTGCCTCTTTAAAGACCTTGTAAATTTTGGGGGTACAATTCATTCCACCACAAACACTATCATCTAGTATCTGGCCCATATTCAAATTTGTCAGTTGCTCCGCAAATACCCTTTACCTCGTTAACCCAGGACCCAGTTTTGTCCTGTCTCTGGTGCCTTTTATCTGGAACAGTGTCTCGGCCTGCGTTCAGACAGAGAATCGGGTTGTCGGACGCAGACGTGCTGGCTGCCTAGGGACAGGACAGCTGTTGGCTCCATTCCCTGGGGTTCCGCTTCCTGGCTTTACTTTGCTGTCAAAAGCTCTAGGAGGTGAGCTTGGATCTTAGGAAGCAGCCGGGAGAATCAGAACCGCCATGCACCAGTCACCTGCTGGGTGTCACACGGGGTACGGGGCTGGTCGGCCTGGCTGCCCTGGGCAGTGGGGCCCCCAGGGAACAGCTGACGGAAGGTGCCCCTTGGCACGTGACTTACATTCTAACCAACCCACTTCCTAATTTCTAGAGCATGACCAGTAACACAGTTACAGTGCTAAATATTTTTTGAGCATTCTTTTTCTTTTTTAATTTATTTCAAAGAGGAAGGGAGAAGGAGAGAGGAGAGAGAGAGAGAGAGAGAGAGAGAGAGAGAGAGAGAGAGAAACATCAATGGTGAGAGAATCATTGATCGGCTGCCTCCTGCAGGCCCCACACTGGGGATCGAGCCAGCAACCCGGGCATGTGCCCTGACCGGGAATCGAACCGTGACCTCCTGGTTCATAAGTCGATGCTCAGCCCCTGAGCCGCGCAGGCCGGGCTTTTGTGAGGATTCTTGCTGTGCAGATAAATGCACACTCTGAGCCACCCTGAACATCCACGGGATCGGAAGTCACTGCCCTTCCTGTGCATCGACTCACCGCCCTCCCAGTAACTCTATGGCTGTGGTTGTCCCACTTCATGGACGAGGACACTGAGGATTGAGTGATTTATCTAAAGACACACAGCTTGCAAGCGACGAGAGCAAGGACCCGAAAGCAGGGCTAGCTGTCTCTATCTCTGTCCTCCGTAATTACAGTCAACTCTGCGTTACTGTACAGGAAACAACAGGCAGGTAGTAGCGTGATAAAAGGTGGCTACGGTTAGTATTATAACACCCCCAGTGGCTGCATGCAGGTGCCCTGGTGTGGAAATATGGATCTCTGAGCCCCAGGAGGGCGGGGCCCGGCTCTGGCTTGGTTTCCATCACTCAAGCCGTTGCCTGAGGAGGTGCCTGCTCAGTGCTGGTTGGGTACCAAGATAAGCCAAAGGAAAACCTGAGGCAGCTGAGATAAGTAAGGTACAGGCCCTGCAGCAGGTGCACTCGTGTTTCAGGTCCTGTGTGTGGATTAGGCACCCACAGTTCTGGTTACCCCACTCAACCTTTCCCTTCATGTAACTGATTTTAACCATTCACTTAAAAAAATGTTCACAAACCCTAAGCTTTTTTTTAAAAAAAATATATATTTTTACTAGAGGCCCGGTGCACGAATTCATGCACAAGTGGGGTCCCTCGGCCTGGCCTGTGGGATTGGGCCGAAACCGGCTCTCTGACATCCCCTGAGGGGTCCTGGATTGCGAGAGGGCACAGGCCAGGCCAAGGGACCCCACCAGTGCATGATCGGGGCCAGGGAGGGACGCAGGAGGGCTCAGTCCCGATCAGCTGGACCCCAGCAGCAATCTATCCTAGTGGTCGGAGCATCTGCCCCCTGGAGGTCAATGCACATCATAGCGAGCAGTTGAGCAGCCTTAGCATATCATTAGCATATTACGCTTTGATTGGTTGGACGGATAACTGGACACTTAGCATGTTAGGCTTTTATTATATAGGATTGATTTCAGAGAGAAAGAGAGATAGAAACATCAATGGTGAAAGAGAATCATTGATCGGCTGCCTCCTGCACACCTCCTACTGGGGATCGGTGCTGAGTGACTTTAAAACAGTGGAGCTACCTGCAGTGCCCGGTTTGTCCCCCAGGCTCCCTGCCAGAGGCCTCGCGCTCCAGCCCAGTGCTGTCGACAGAGAATGTGGAGATCGGCTGCTGCTCGCGGGTGTCGCTGTCCACAGAGGTAGGCCCCAGGCTCCCCCACTTGGGTGTGGCCCTTAGGCACAGGCCAAGGAGGGAGATGGAATTTTCTTTTTAGGTAAAATAATGGAATTGTGTTTATGCTTTTTTTTTCTTTTTTGAAGCCCTCTTCTAGAAAAACAAACCCGAATGAAATGATGTAATATCTGAGGTTGAGAGGAAGCAGAGCAAAGCTGGCCGTGAACGAATGGGAGTGCATGTGCGCTAGCTCCGCCCGGGTTGGCGTTCCCAGTAAGTTAGAGAGTGAGAGCAGGGGCCTAAGAGTCCGACGAACTTGGGCTCTAGCCCTCCTACCCATGAGGCTGGACGCGAAGGAGCCCCTTCCTAGCCTGTGAAACTGGGCTGACCACCACCACCTCAGAGATTGCTGGGGAAGGCTTTGGGTTTAAAAAAAAATGTTTTTTAAATTGATTTCAGAGAGAGGGAGAGAAGGGTAGAAACATCAATGATCAGAGAATCATTGATCAGCTGCTTCCTGCACCCTCCCTACCTGGGATCGAGTCTGCAACCCGGGCATGGGCCCTGACCTGACCGGGAATCGAACCATGACCTCCTTCCTGCTTCATAGGTCGATACTCAACCACTGAGCGACAGCAGCCGGGCACTGGGGAAGTTTTTAAGGAAAGGATGCATGGGAAGCTCTTATCTGGTACCTGGCATCCAATCCGCACCTGTAGCTCCTGTTCTGGCTGGGAGTCCACCTCCCTCCAGTGGACACAGGGCCCCTGCCTTTCAGGAAGCCGGTACCCAGCCCCCCTCAGTGGACCACACCTTTGGTGTGTCTGTAGTTCAGTAGCAGCCAGGAGGTGGCATCGGTGCAGCTGCAGGGCTGACTGGGATCCCACAGGTCCTCACACAGCCATGGAGAATGCCCCGAGCAGCCCAGGGGGGAGGTGTTCTCTTCACCCCACTTCTCAGCAAGGAGAGTGAGGCTCAGAGAAGTTACATAGCTCCCCTCGCTCGCCGGCTGATGGTGTGGCTGAGCTGGGACTCAAGGCCAAGGTCGTGCCCTTAACTGCTGGCCTCCCGGCCTCCCTTTGGCAGTGGCTACCGTGTCTAACCTGGGACTCTGTTTTCCTGTAGGTGAGACCAGGCCAGAATGGGGGACTCCAGGGACCTTTGCCCTCACCTTGACTCCATAGGGGAGGTGACCAAAGACGACTTGCTGCTCAAATCTAAGGTAAAGGCTCAGACATGGCGGGGCCGAGGCCCACGCTCAGGGCCTCTCTGACTTCTGGGGACAAGCGTTTCTGAAGCAGCAGCAGAGCTGCCTCCCCACCAGCCTCGCCCATCTTCTGTGTAAAAGGCAAGGCTGGCGTCTGCTCGGAGGCCTTCCCGGCGCCATGCGGGGCCGAGTCCTAGCGGCCGTCAGCCGTCCCTTCTCCCAGTCCATCTGGGAGCACGGACACTCTGTCCATTAGCTTCCGAGCACATGTCACTTCACTGCATCCCATTAACTGGGACTGAGCTCCATGATCACGGGGGTGGGGGTGGGGGTGGGGGCGGAAGTGAGAAAGCCTGCAGCTGGCTGGCTGAGTGCTCGGCCCAAATCCACGCATCTGTTACTCGGGCCAGAAGGGGAGACATGGGGAGACAGGGAGAAGGCTCCGTCACCCGGCCCACCAGTCACCTGGTGTTTTCTGGGGTCAACAAGGACATTGGTCTCCTCATTTGTTCCAGACTCTGTGAAGTCACAGGAGGACACAACCCAGACCACCCCTTTTCATGGAGCCCGGAGTCTAGATGGGAGCAAGGGGAGAGTAGAAGGTGTGATGGGATTGCAGAGGCAGGGGTCTGAGTTCAAATGCAATCACTGAACGTGTCTTTGCAGTCACTGAAGTGTAGAATGGGAACCGATCTAGGCTAGTGGCTGCTGAGGGCCCTCCTGAGGCACAGAGCCTCCGAGCCGAGGCCTGTGGGGCTGGAGAGTCCGCAGAGGCAGGGGTGTGCTCCCCCAGCTCGAGCGGCCGGGCTCCGGGAGGGTCTCCGCGGCCTGTCACCTCTGCCGTTTCTCCTTCACCCCGCGCAGGGAGCCTGTCAGTCGTGCGGTGTTTCTGGGCCGAACCTGTGGGCCTGTCTCCAGGTAAGGGCTCCTGCGGCTGCCGGGGCGTGAGTGCCATCTGGACGGGGCTGGGAACATCCGTCCCCCATGCCGGGTCCTTGGGCGGGGACACAGGGCATGGCTGTCTCAGGGGCGGGTCCCAAGCCAACAGGGCCCCAGACTCAGCGAGTCCCTGGCTGGCGGCCTTGGCAGCCATTAAAAATGACAAGAGGGGCCCTAGCCTGTTTGGCTCAATGGATGGAGCATCAGCCTGTGGGCCGAAGGGTCCCGGGTTCGATTCCAGTCAGGGGCAGGTACCTCAGCTACAGGCTCCTCCCCGGCCGGGCCCTGGTTGGGGCACCCGCAGGAGGCAACCCATCAATGTGTTTCTCTCACATCGATGTTTCTCTCTGTCTTTCCCTCTCTTCCACTCTCTCTAAAAATCAATGGAAAAATATCCTCGGGTGAGGATTAAAAAATGAAAATTAAGAAAAAAAATGACAAGAGGGAAAAGCAGGCGGGAGAAGATTCTGGACCAGACGGGCCTGTCTGCCTAGGAGGCAGGATTCTGTCCGTGCAGGTGCCCGGGAGCCTTGCGTGGGCATCTGCTCGGGCCCTGGCACTTCAGTAGCAGCCCGTCGCATGCAGTGGGGCCCACGTGGGGCGGGGGTAGAATTGGGGAGGCGATGCCTGTGATGGGCTTAGCCGGGTGTGTGGCCGTAGACAGTATCCAGTCAGACCTGGTCGTGTTTGATTATTACTGTTTATTAAAGAGACTAACAGTTTTCATTACGGAAAACAGTATGGAGTTTCCTCAAAAAATTAAATATGGAACTGCCATTTGACCCAGTGATCCCACTTCTAGGAATATATCCCAAGAAACCCCAAATGCCAGTCAGAAAGAATGTATGCACCCCTATGTTCATAGCAGCACAATTTACAATAGCTGAGATCTGGAAACAGCCCAAGTGCCCATCAGTGGATGAGTGGATAAAAAAGCCGTGGCACACTTACACCATGGAATACCAAATAGCAGTAAGAAAGAAGGATCTCTTACCCTTTGCGACAGCCTGGAGGGACCTGGAGAGTATCATGCTAAGTGAGAAAAGTCAGTCAGAGAAAGACAAGTATCACATGATCTCACTCATATGTGGAATCTAAGTAACAAAACAAACTGATGAACAGAGTGGATCCAGGGACATGGAAGCAGGGAGCAGAGTGCGGAATCTTGGAGGGAAGTGGGGGAGGTGCGGGGGGAGGTAATCAATCCGAGACCTTGTGTGCACACATGCATGGCCCATGGCCATGGACAATAGGGTGGTGGAGGCCTGGGGAGGGCAGTGGGGGTGGGCTGGAGGGGTCAATGGGGGAAAAAGGGGGGGCATATCCAATACTTTCAACAATAAAGATTAAATAAAAAACAAAAAAAGACTTAACAGTTTTCAGGGGGTGGTAGAATTATGGGTACTTTTAATTTTTTCTCTAATTTTGTAATATTTTTCTAAATTTCTACACATGGGTATTTTAAAATCATACTGAAATGACTGTTCCTTAAAATGTCTTTAAAATAAATACAAGTAGAAGAGAAAGGCAGCTTGAGGGGTGAGAACAGCTCAAGTCTTCCCGGAAGCCAAGGTCCCCGGAACTGCAGCCTCGTCCTTAGGTCCTGACACTCCATAAAGCAGATTGTGGGGCCAGCAGGAAGTGTGAGACACAGTCCTACCTCCTGGGAGCCCCAGGCCCCCAGAGAGAGAGGTTCAGAGCCGCATCAGGAAGCCACGCTCCCCTTGTGATGGAAAGGCCCTCCGCAGCCTGTGCAGGGCTGACCCCGGGGGACGGGGCCGACCCCAGGCGCTCCCGTGGGGAAGCTCCGCGGTGGAGAAGCGCTTGGGCTGGGCCTCGCTGGATGGATGGATTCGGGAGAGGAGAGGGCACAGCACAGGCAGGGTCATCAGGGCCATGCTGGCCGCACTGTGGGAACCTGGGCACAGTGGGCCCCACTGCCTCTGCCCATCCAGCGTCCCCTCCAGAAATGTGGATCCAGTAACGGGCCCGTCAGGAATTCGATGGGACGGGGGCACGTGGAGGCAGAGAGGGTCTGCCCAGGACGAGCTGTGGCCCTGCTGGGGCTTTTTGCGGGAGAGCAGTAGCCCAGGCACCCTGCCCGCCCCACTCAGAGACAAGGCCATTCCGGGGAGCTCGAGGGGGTACCCCGTGTTCCTGCATGCAGGGCCTCCCTGTTGGGCGGAGGGGGGACACGCTGGTACACCCTCTTGGCCAGCCCCCACCCACGCTCCTCCCCTCTCCCAGGTGGCCTGCCCCTACGTTGGCTGCGGAGAATCATTCGCCGACCACAGCACCCTCCATGCGCAGGTGAGTGGCGGCCGGGGCAGGGGCTCTGGTCAGACGGCCCAGAGCTCAAAGCCCAGCCCCGGCCGCCTCCCAGCTCCACCTGCCCGCGCTGGGCCTCCGAGGCCGTGTCTGTAAAATGGGAGCGATCATAGCAAAGACGCAGGAGCTGATGCGGTGCCCGCTCATGGTGGGCAGCCCCGCATTCCCGCTGGAGGGTGCGCAGACCGGCTCCAGGCCGCGGTCCCCACAGGGCCTGTGCTGAGAGCTGAGAGCGAGGCGGCCCCTGCAGGCCTGGCACCTTGGGCCAGAGCCTCCTGGGCCTGATTTTGGATCTTGCCTTCCAGGCACAAAAGCACAACCTGACCGTGAACCTGACCACATTCCGGGTGTGGTGTTACGCCTGCGAGAAGGAGGTGTTCCCGGAGCAGCGGCTGGCGGCTCCCCTGCCGGCCGCCTCACCCCGACTCTTTGAGCAGGTGAGGGGTGCCGTGGGGTCCCGTTGGTAGGTTACACGTGTTGAGGGCGTGGCAGTGTGACCCGGCGGGAGGCTGGGCGGCTGGGCTTCCTTCCCCCGGGGCACATGGACCTCCCCCTCACCCCTCGGCCCCCTCACCCCTCTCGCTCCTTCTGGGTCTTGAACACAGGACTCCCCGCTGCCCTCGCACCCTCTGAAAGCCGTCCCCATCGCCGTGGCCGACGAAGGGGAGTCCGAGTCAGAGGACGATGACCTGAAACCTCGAGGTAACGGCCCGAACAGGGTGCTTGTGGGCCCGGCCGGGCCGCCGCTCTGGGCAGGGCGCTCTGCACGCACCGGGCATGGGCGGGGGGTCGGACGCCGCATAGCGTGCTGGCTTCCCTTGGCGCGCAGCCACCCTCCTGCCCCGTCTCCCCATGTGGCCCGGGAGGGTGGCCCCTCTGCACGGCCCGTGCCTGGACTGTGCGGGCGGTGGGTGGCCGGGTGGGGGCACAGTTGTCCCGTTTGATGCACTCGGTCATCATGGCTGGCGAGCAGGGACCACATTAACTTGGCGGCTCTCTGGGCGGAACACCAGCCCCGTGTCCTCCTCTGGCGGCCCCGGCAGGCGGCTCATCTCCATGTGAATGTAAGGGTTCCTGGCGGGGCAGGTGCTCACCTCCCTCCCCACACGTTGCTTCCAGGCCTCACGGGCATGAAGAACCTGGGGAACTCCTGCTACATGAACGCCGCCCTGCAGGCCCTGTCCAACTGGTAGGTTGTCACCTCCCCTGCGAGGGGCAGGAGCTGTGCCGGGACCCCGGAAATAGCAGCAGCAGCTCCCAAGCTGTGCTGCACAGGCCCACAGACGCCTGCATGTGGATACACAGCAAAACCCCTAAAAACAAACAAACACCCCTAAAAACACGCAGGCACTTTGACCCAGTGATCCCGCTACCGAATCCAGGGAAAGGAGGTAGCAGATGTGGAGGGAGGGGTGTGGGCAGGACGCGCCTCCCTCTGTGGTTTACCGGCAACATCTTAAAGGTCGGGGGAGTCTGGGAGGACGTGCCCCCGTCTTTGGAGCAGCTGTCTGCACGTGGGAGGGTTCAGGTCGATGATCGTTGTTTGCTGACCCATGTTTCCTAGTTTTTCTTCGGGGAATGTCTGCTTCTTGTGGAATGAAATCAGCTTAAAAGCCTAAGGAGAGGGGTTAGGGGAGATGTCTTCAGGCTCAGAAGTTTCCAGAGAGCGGGTGACGGGAGGGGCAGGTGCGCTCCTCTCCCTCACACAGCCAGCCCTCACCTGGGGGCTCCCTCACCTGGGAGAGGAAAGGGCTGCCTGAGTCCGCCAGGGCCGCGGAGCGAAGGGCCACAGGCCAGGGGCTTAGACAACGGCAAGCTACT
This sequence comes from Myotis lucifugus, assembly GCF_000147115.1. NCBI lineage: Eukaryota > Metazoa > Chordata > Mammalia > Chiroptera > Vespertilionidae > Myotis > Myotis lucifugus. The sequence goes on from NW_005871653.1 coordinate 152,977, forward strand.
CCCCCTCAGCGCCGAGGCTGCACGTCCGGAACCAAGGGGTCGCAGGGCTGGCTTCTCCGCGGCCTCTGCTTGACTCACCGAGCGGGCTCCTCCCCCTAGTGCGGCTCCTCCCCCTAGTGCGGCTCCTCCCCCTAGTGCGGCTCCTCCCCCTGGTGCGGCTCCCGCCCCCTAGTGCGGGCTCCTCCCCCTGGTGCGGCTCCTCCCCCTAGTGCGGCTCCTCCCAGAGGGGGCACCAACCCAATGAAGGGACCCAACCCCCGGCGTCCGTAACTCTTTGCGTGTACTTCTTAAAGACATGTTGACGCAACGCAAAGGCCTCTTCAATCACACTATGTTCTTCTTGAA
>NW_005871653.1:153741-181008 GCF_000147115.1 Myotis lucifugus
GGCTCCTGCCCCTAGTGCGGCTCCTCCCCGCAGTGTTTGCTCCCGGCCTCTAGTGCGGCTCCCGCCCCCTAGTGCGGCTCCTCCCCGCAGTGCGGCTCCTCCCCCTAGTGCGGCTCCTCCCCCTAGTGCGGCTCCTCCCCCTGGTGCGGCTCCTGCCCCTAGTGCGGCTCCTCCCCGCAGTGCGGCTCCTGCCCCTAGTGCGGCTCCTCCCCCTAGTGCGGCTCCTCCCCCTAGTGCGGCTCCTCCCCCTAGTGCGGCTCCTCCCCCTGGTGCGGCTCCTCCCCCTAGTGCGGCTCCTCCCCCTAGTGCGGGTCCTCCCCCTAGTGCGGCTCCTGCCCGCAGTGCGGCTCCTCCCCTAGTGCGGCTCCTCCCCCTAGTGCGGCTCCTGCCCGCAGTGCGTGCTGCCTCCGGGTCCCTCTCTCAGGAGGGTGGCAGTCACAGGGTCAGGCCCAGCCCGGTGACCTCGGTTTAACGGAATCGCCTTTGTAAAGACCCTCCAAACACGGCCACCTCTGAGCGCTGGGGTCAGGGCTCCAGCAGAGAAACCTGGGGACAGTTCAGCCCTCACCCGGCGGGATCCTCCTCCTCATCCGCCCCGGAGGCTCTTGCCTCTCCTCCCGCTCTTTCTCACCGCTGCCCGCTCCCCTGCTTCTCTCCCCGGACCGGCCCGGACCGGCCCCAGCCCTCCGCTGACCCAGTTCTTCCTGGAGTGTGGCGGCCTGGTGCGCACGGACAAGAAGCCCGCCCTGTGCAAGAGCTACCAGAAGCTGGTGTCCGAGGTCTGGCACAGGAAACGGTGAGTGCCAGCCCGGACTGGGCAGCTGTTGGGGGCGGGATTTTCTCTCCGTAGCTGCTGGCAGCCCCGCGCGGCGGAAATCATCTATTTTACACACTGGGGAGGCGAGGTTCAGAGAGGTTGAACTATCTGCTCAAGGTCACAGCTTACGAGAGATGGAGCTAGAGTTTGAACCTGGTGCCGATCCAGCCGGCAGCCCCTTTTCAGATGTGTGTGCCCAGGCCCAGGCCCAGGCGCCCATCGCGACCGCCTGGGTCTCAGCCACGACTGCACGTGGGAAGGCACCTCATCGGTGGCAGCTGGCGCTTTAGCTCCGTGTGAAACGAACTTAGAGGCCAGAAGCTTGGATTAGACCCGTTTCTCCAGGAAAAGTCAAAACCGGAAATAATTTAAAATGAGAGCATAGAAATATATTAAGTGTAGAAGCAGGTTACAAAGCAATATGATGCAAAAAGTGTAGAAGCAGGTTACAAAGCAAAAAACCCACAAAGCAGTATGATATAAAACAGAAAAAACCCACAAAGCAGTATGATGCAATACAATTCCAGTGTCGTAAGAAGCCAAGTTTGTTTAAGTATATACATTGAATATGATTTTGTATATATCTATATTTTCACGGGGAAATCTAGAAATCTTGATGGTAGTTATCTCTGGGTGGTCATGTTTCCTGGTTAGGCTTTCCTGAAATTTTAGATTTTTCTGTTTTTGTTACTCTTCAGTCACTGCTCACGTTCAGTGTGATAGTAGTGTCAGGTGTACACGCGGTGCTCAGGCGCTTATATGACGTACAGAGCGACTCCCTGACGTCTCCAGGCTGCCTGGCACCACACCAGTTATTACATTACTAGTGACCCAGTGCGCGAAATCCCGCGAGACCCAGACCCGCGGGAAATTGCACAGGACCCGGGACCCCCGAGTCCTGGCGCGCCGTGGGACCCAGAGTCAAGTCCCCGCCCACTGGTGGCTGCCTCGTCACGCACGCAGCCTCCTGGTGACTGGTCTTTGGTCGTTGCGGTGTTACGACCACTGGGTTTTTATTACATAGATTTACTGTATCCCTGTGCTGTCCCAGAGTCTCCAGTAATGCACTTGTATTACTTCTGAAATGAGAAAAGCCACAGTAGATATTGGGAATGAAACAGCTTTAAAGCAGGCGTGTCATGGACTAGCGGGACTCGGTGCCTTCTAGGCAGGAGCCCTGCGCCTGGTGTAGCTCTGACTTGATACTTTCCTTCTTCTTTTTTAAAAATATATTTTATTGATTTCAGAGAGGAAGGGAGAGGGAGAGAGAGAGAAACATCAGTGAGAGAGAGAATCATTGATTGGCTGCCTCCTGCATGTCCCCCACTGGGGGCATGTGCAACCCGGGCATGTGCCCTGACTGGGAATCGAACCGTGACCTCCTGGTTCATAGGTCGACGCTCAACCACTGAGCCACACCGGCCAGGCAACCTTTTCCTTCTTGACTGGAGATATGTGAGCCTGCTGGGGCTCCTGGCGGGTCACCGCCCCCCAAAGGCGTGGTAAACCCCTCCCCGAGTCTGGCCCCCCACTGCTGGCCGCCTGTCACCCCTCAGGGGACCGGGAGCCCAGGCCGGCCACCTGCACTCATGGGTCTGGTTCTCCCACAGCCCAAGCTACGTGGTTCCCACCAGCCTGTCCCACGGGATCAAGTTGGTCAACCCGATGTTCCGAGGCTACGCCCAGCAGGTAGGCGTCTGCGCGGCCCCAGGACACCAGGGCCATTATCTACCCGGCCTGGCTTTGCAGCAGGACCAGCGAGGAGAGTGCGGCAGAGGCCGGGCGCTGTGGGTGGGTCCTCTCACCGCCGGAGCCTCCTAGCAGCCGGCTGCCGTTCTCCCCACGCGGCCCATGGGGAGCCTGAGGCTCAGGGCCGTGCACCGGCCCGGGGTCCCACGGCTGGGACGTGTGGAGGGAACTTGGGCGCCGGCGGTCCAGCTGCAGAGTCCGCCTCAGCCCTGCGTTCAAGCAGCACGAACCTCGGGCAAGGTCCATGTTTATTAAAGTAAACAGTTGGTTACATGCTTTGTAAATCTAAAGAACCCCTTAGAAACCGGTATCTTCTGTTGCATAAAATCACGGGGCCAAGATGAAGCAGAACGGCCCTAGCTGGTTTGGCTCAGTGGACAGAGCATTGGCCTGCGGACCGAAGGATCCCGGGTTCGATTCAGGGTTTGATGTTTCCTTTCTCTTTTAAAATTATTTTTAAAAATTGATTTCAGAGAGGTAGGGAGAGGGAGAGAGAGATAGGAACATCAATGATGAGAGAAACATTGATCGGCTGCCTCCTGCAGACCCCCCACTGGGGATTGAGCCTGCAACCCAGGCATGTGTTTGACCAGGAATTGAACTGCGCCCTCCTGGTTTATAGGTCGATGCTCAATCACTGAGCCATGTTGGCCGGGCTCATCATTGATATTTCTTTTATTTATTTTTTTAAATATAATTTTTTAAAAATATACATTTTTATTGATATCCTGCACGCCCCCTACTGGGGATTGAGCCCACAACTAGGCATGTGCCCTTGACAGTAATCAAACCCGGGAATTTTCAGTCCGTAGTCTGGCGCTCTAGCCACTGAGCCAAACCAGCTGGGGCTCATCATTGGTGTTTCTATCTCTCTTCCTCTCTGAAATCAATAAAAATATATTAAAAAAAAAAAAAAGACGAAGTAGAATGCAGCCACATATATACCTCAGCCCTGAGCCGGTGGGGGTCCAGGTCCCGGTCCCACAGCTGGGCTCTCACTGCTGGGCTCGCCGGTGGAGCTGGACTTGTCTGGGCTGCTGTTCCTGCTGCCGGAACAAGGGCGCCAGAAACAGCAGCGGTCAGTGAGGGGTGCCTTCAGACCCCCCCTGCCGCTCATCCCCTCCCAGGCGCGGGCTGCTGGGCCTTCCTCTCCTCACACCCCCATTTGTGCGAACGCCAGGCTCCTGACTGGGAAGCCCAGCGCTGCCTGACCACCAGCCTTCCTGGAGATAATGCCTACACCGCGGTCAAAACCCAGCACCAGTGCTTGTTAGGTGGCCACCACCGGCCTCAGAGGCACAGCCCTGCGTGTCCCCAGAGCTCTCTTAGGGGCCCTGCCTCACCCCCATGGAGCAGGTGAGGCGCCGAGGCTCAGGGAGGCCCTGCAGCTCGCCCAGGTCCCACAGCACGTAGTGCAGGGTGGGCAGGCCTCGCCGAGCCATCCCCTCCCTCAGCGCCCTCCTGCTGTACCGGCGGCGCCGGCCCTCGGGCTCTCAGCGAGGACCCGGTGGAGCAGGCCGCTCGGCTGCTGCCTGGCACCCGCCGGAGCCGGGACAGTTCTGTGTCTGAAGCGTAGCCGCACGGAGGGCTCTGGGGGCGGGGGTGGGGGGGGGGCTGCCACGCTCCCCGTGGCTCCAGATGTTGGCACAGAGCGCGTCTGTTAAAAGGAAGGACAGTAGGTGGCGTATGGAGGGCCTGCTTCTTTTTTTTTTTTAATATATTTTATTGATTTTTTTTTTTTTTTTTTTTTTTTTTTTTTTTTTACAGAGAGGAAGGGAGAGAGATAGAGAGTTAGAAACATCGATGAGAGAGAAACATCGATCAGCTGCCTCCTGCACATCTCCCACTGGGGATGTGCCCGCAACCCAGGTACATGCCCTTGACCGGAATCGAACCCGGGACCTTTCAGTCCGCAGGCTGACGCTCTATCCACTGAGCCAAACCGGTTTCAGCAGAGGGCCTGCTTCTTAACCTTCCAGTGCCCCTGACACATGACTCGTCTCCTCCCTCCCTAATGCGAGACAAGGTGGTGTTCGCGTCTCTGATCTTGAGTTGGGCACTTTGACCAAGGAAATCCTGGTCCAGCCCTCCCTTCCCTGCTGGAGCCCAGAGAATGAGGCCCCTCCCAGGTCCCACGTGAGGCTCAGGGTGCTTGGCTGGGTCTGGCCACCCCGTGGCGCCCGCCTCATGTGCTCAGGAGTTGGGGGGTGGGGGCCGGGGAGGGGGGTGAGGGTGCTGCTCAGACACCCGGTCAGGGACTGCGAGGGACAGAACCGGACTCTGAACCCAGGAGCCCAGCCTGGCACCAAGTGCCCCCTCCCCCGACCCGCTCTGAGACCTATTAAAGCACCTCCTGTGTGCACACTGCTCAGCAGGGCTCAGGGCTCAGGGCTCAGGGCCAGGCTGTGCCAGGGGCCTGGCTGCCCTGGCTTCCCGCTGGGCTGGCGACAGGATAGAAGCGTCAATACTGTGATTTGAGACCTGAAGTGACAACTTAGTCCCAGTCTTGCCTGGGTCTGCGTCTGCGGGAGGTAGATCCTGTCCTCCTGCCTCAGGGAGGCGGGTCTCGCAGGGAAGGCGGGGCCTCGCAGGGACACCAGAGGCCGGGGCAGGCCTGGGAGAGCAGGGACACCAGAGGCCTGGCCTGCGGGTGGTGGTGCTCCCTGTGGAACTCAGCTGAGCCCTCGTGTGCCCCTGTCACCTTCCTTCTTCCATGGGCTCCCCGCCTGCCCAGGTGTCCCCTCCTTTAAGGAGCAAGGTGACCCCACTGGCTAAACAGGACACCTGTGCTCCCCAGCTGGGTGGGAAGCAGAGCGACAGGTGAAGAGCAGCAGCCGGAGCCGGATGGATCTGGGCTCCGCCACCTGACAGCGGCTGCGTGACCGGGAGGGCCAGCGCTCCGAGCCTCCGTGTGCTCAGCAGAAGGGGGTTAGGACGGTGGGACAGACGCCGCTGAGGGGCCATCAGGGCACCTGCCCGGGCGCAGCGGGAACGGGCCAGAGGAGGCGCCTGGCGGCCCATCAGAAGCAGCAGGCGCTGTGGCAGGTCCCCCACCGGGAGAGCCCTGGTGACGCAGCCCCTGGTTCCAGGACACCCAGGAGTTCCTGCGCTGCCTGATGGACCAGCTGCACGAGGAGCTCAAGGAGCCAGTGGTGGCGGTGGCGGCGGCCCTGACGGAGGCCCGGGACTCGGACCTGAGTGACTCCGACGAGAAGAGGGAGGGCGACCGGAGCCCGTCAGAGGACGAGTTCCTGTCCTGCGACTCCAGCAGCGACAGGGGCGAGGGCGGTGGTCAGGGCCGGGGCGAGGGCGGCTCGGCCGAGGCAGAGCTGCTGATCGGCGATGAGGCGGGCCGCGCCATCTCGGAGAAGGAGCGGATGAAGGACCGCAAGTTCTCCTGGGGCCAGCAGCGCACGAGCTCAGAGCAGGTGGACGAGGATGCGGATGTGGACACCGCCCTGGCCGCCCTTGACCCCCGGCCCCCAGAGGCTCAGCCCCCATCGCCACGGTCCGCCAGCCCCTGCCGGACACCAGGTACCAGCCGGCCGCTCAGGCAACCACGCCGTTTGTCCAGCACCTACTGTGTGCCAAGCACCTACTGTGCGCCAAGCACTGCCACACTCGGTGTCCCTACCACCCTGGGGGCGTTTTCTACCCCAAGACCCAACTTCTGGGTGAGAAATGGGCTAAATAATAGGTCCAGACTCATTTAGCTGATAAAGCTGGCGGGGAATTCAGAGCCTGCCCTGCAGCCCTGCGAACGTCACGGGGGTGGGCACAGACCGGAGGCCCACGGTGGGTTCAGGCCTCAGTCCCTTTAGGAGGTGCTGGCTGCCCTGGCCCAGCACGGTCCCCTCTCTGCCCTCAGAGCCCGACAACGAGGCCCACATGCGCAGCGCATCCCGGCCCTGCAGCCCCGTCCACCACCACGAGGGCCACACCAAGCTGGCCAGCAGCCCTCCTCGCGCGAGCCCCGTGAGGATGGGGCCGGCCTACGTGCTCAAGAAAGGTGTGGGGGCTGGCGGGAGGGTGGGCAGCGGGGCAGGGAGTGGGAGTCCTGCCGGTGGCTGCCGGGTTTGAGCCTTCCTTGCTGGGCTGGGCTGCGACTCTGAACCCCCCACCACCACTGGGACATGAGTGGGGCAGCCCCATCGAATAGACCACGACCAGGTGCCAGGAGTGGAGTGCAGACCTAGTCATGTGATGCAAAGATTTGACCCCACGTCTTGGCCAAGCCCGAGGTCGGTCCTGGCCCCAGGCAGACCCAGGATTGGCTCCAGCTCCCTCTGTGCCCGCAGCCCAGGGCCCGAGCACGGGCAGCCGGCGGCGGAAGGAGCAGCGCTACCGCAGCGTCATCTCCGACATCTTCGACGGCTCCATCCTCAGCCTCGTGCAGTGTCTCACCTGTGACCGGGTGAGTGCCCTGCGCTGGGAGGGGCACTCTGCCTTCAGCAGCCTCAGTGGTCCTCGCTGGGCCTGGGGCTGGGGTGAGGAGCATGTTCTCCCGCCTGAGGCCCCCTGCCTTTTCTCGAGGGGCAGGGCCCTGGGGGCAGTGTGCCCAGGCCCAAGGGTTGGGGACAGGCCCTCTGCCTCCCACCTGCCAGCCGGTGGCTGGGAATCGGTGCAGACTCTGCTTGGTCTGAGCCAGGGCGGGATTCTGGAAGGGGGAGACTCAAGCTGACCTTTGACTCCACAGGTGTCCACGACGGTGGAGACCTTCCAGGACCTGTCCCTGCCCATCCCGGGCAAGGAGGACCTGGCCAAACTGCACTCGGCCATCTACCAGAACGCGCCGGCCAAGCCGGGCTCCTGCGGGGACAGCTACGCCGCCCAGGGCTGGCTGGCCTTCATCATGGAGTACATCCGACGGTAAGACCGCCCCAGCCCCGCCTGCCTGGGACTCCCAGCCTGGGAGGCGACAGACCTTAAACAGCAAAGCACAGGCGTTTGTAGGGGCGAGGGCGGGGTCCGGAAGGGAGCTGGAGGCTGAAGGATGTGTGGGAGTCAGCTAAGTGGGGGGTGTCCCTGTCCGCGCTGGGATGGCCCTTGGATTGGCAGGCAGGTAAGGACAGGAGCGACCAAGCGCAGCTAGAAAGGAGGCCAGCGGAGGGAGGGCAGTGGCGGCATTCCCTGACCATGCCTGCTCTACCTGCCCAAGCACGGCCAGCGGGTCAGGGCCCCTCAGATGAGGGAATTGAGACTCGGGGCGAGATGGGGCCACTCTCCCAGGACACTGAGCTGCTGGCTGGTGGTCCCAGGTGCCTGGCTCCACCCACTGGGCCAAGATGCCTCAGCCCATAGGTCCCCAGCTCGTACCCTTGCTCAGGCCCTGGTCGCACCCGCCACCCCTTTTCTGTCCCCATAGGTTTGTGGTATCCTGTACCCCCAGCTGGTTCTGGGGGCCGGTCATCACCCTGGAAGACTGCCTCGCTGCCTTCTTTGCTGCGGATGAGCTGAAGGGTGAGTGGCCGGGCTGGCGTGGGCGGGGCAGCTGGGGCAGCATCCAGTTGGAGGTTTCTGGGACTCGCCTGTCAGCCTCCCACCCCTGCCCGCCGGACTGGGCCGGGGGCTGCATGTCCTCCCCGTCCACCACCTGGCAGCTCTCAGGGGCCCGCCTGTTTTTCTCTCCTATTAATCTGGTGGTAAAGACCACACCACGATTTGTCCTGCATTCCCTTGACTATTGCTGAGCGTGAACATGGTTTTCGCAAGTTTATCGGCTGTTAGTATTTCCTATTTTGAAATTTCCCGTTTCTGTACTTTTCCCATTCTCCTATTGAGTGTGGCCTGGACTCCCAGGGCCGTGTTGAACAGGAGGTGAGATGGCGCCCTTGTCTTAGTCCTGCTTGTAGAGGAAGCTTCCAGCTTTTCACCGTGGAGTCTGATGTTAGCTGTGGCCTCGTCATACGTGGCCTTTCTACGTTGAGGTTGTGTTCCTTCTGTGCCCAGTTTGCTGAAATCCGTTTTCATGGAAAGATGGGCATTGAAATTTGTCAGGCGGCGTTTCTGTACCCAGCGAGAGGGCCCCGTGAGTGTGCCCTTCACCCTGTGAAGGCGTGTGCCGTCCGGTGCACTCCTGCCTCTCACTTGCCGTCCCCGCCGACCTGTGTCGTGTTCTCCTGTCCTAGGTGACAACATGTACAGCTGTGAGCGGTGCAAAAAGTAAGTGTGTGTGTCCGGGCCTTCTCCCCGTTCCCCGTCTCCACCCTCTGCGGTCGGTACCAGCTCCACACATCCCCCGGGTTCCCCCGGGGGTTCCATCCTGACCTCGCAGAGGTGAAGGGGCGAGGGGGGTGCTCGTCCGGGCCCCCAGCCGCCCCTCAGGGCCGTCACCGCCTGTCGCCTGCTCTCCTCCCAGGCTGCGCAACGGGGTCAAGTACTGCAAGGTGCTGCGGCTGCCCGAGGTGAGAGGAGCAGCCCCCCACTGCCCGCCGGCCTCTCCGCCCGCCACTGCCCGCCGGCCTCTCTGCCCGCCACTGCCCGCCGGCCTCTCCGCCCCCCACTGCCCACCAGGCCTCTCTGCCCCCCACTGCCCGCCGGCCTCTACGCTGACCAGTGGCGGCGGCCTCTCTGCTGACTGGTGTCGGCAGCCTCTCCGCTGACCAGTGGCGGCCTCTCTGCTGACTGGTGTGGGCGGCCTCTCCGCTGACCGTGGGCGGCATCTCCGCTGACCAGTGGCAGCGGCCTCTCCGCTGACCGGTGGCGCCCAGGCAGAGGCTGCCCCCCCTGACTCATAGGCTCTGTGTAGAAGGATGCCCGTGAGGGATGAGACACCTGAGACTCTCCTGGGGTCTAGCAGGTGGACAGGGCTCAGCTTTCAATTTGTAAACTCGGCGCCCTCTTGTGTGGCCATCACTCGTTCGTTACCATTATGCATGCGTATGGGCGACGAAGGTATACGACCGCATTAGAAGAGTCTGGGGGAGGGGAAGCAGGGAGTCCCACGGCAACTCCGGGCAGGCGGCCGGCCTGTGCGTGCAGGAGCCCGCGGCACAGCTGCCTGTCCGGGGGGTCGGGCCCGCTCGCTCCACGCAGGGGCCTCCCCATCCAGTCCGTGGGCACCGCCGGCGCCTGGGCCTCGGAGGCTCTAGCCGCTGGCTCTCCTGTTCCTACTTGGATGACAGGACCTGAGCGGGCAGCAGCGGGCCCCTGTCAGGTTCCAGGGTGACGGGCCCTGGTCGGCCCTGGAATGACCAACCTCCGGCTCCCCCAGATCCTGTGCATCCACCTGAAGCGCTTCCGGCACGAGGTGATGTACTCGTTCAAGATCAGCAGCCACGTCTCCTTCCCCCTCGAGGGCCTCGACCTGCGCCCCTTCCTGGCCAAGGAGTGCACATCCCAGATCACCACCTACGACCTCCTCTCGGTCATCTGCCACCACGGCACGGCGGGCAGTGAGTCCACCCCCATCCCCCGGGCCCGCCCGTTCCCCAGGGCGCCCATAACCCGCCTGCCTCTCCCGCGCAGGCGGCCACTACATCGCCTACTGCCAGAACGTGATCAACGGGCAGTGGTACGAGTTCGATGACCAGTACGTCACCGAGGTCCACGAGACGGTGGTGCAGAGCTCGGAGGCCTACGTCCTCTTCTACAGGTGTGTGCGCCGGGGCGGGTGTGTGCCTGTGGGCTTGTGCGCCCGGGCGGGTGTGCCCGGGCAGGTGTGCGCCTGGACATGTGTGCGCCTGGGCGGGTGTGCGCGGGCGGCTGTGTGCATGGGCGGGCGTGCACCTGGACGTGCGTGCGCCTGGCAGGTGTGCGCATGGGCGGGCGTTGCGGGGCCTGGGGGCCTGGACCTCCTGCCCTGCTCCCCAGGGCTTGGCTGAGAACATGGTGGTGGTGGAGCCTGAAAGATTTTTAAGGCCCAGGGGTAAGAATTCAAGTTCTTGAGAAAGAGCCCCCTGGCTGCGGGGAAGTGGGAAGCCGGAGACGGGGGTTTGGGTCTCCTGTGTGGTCCCCGTGGAGTTGATGTGGCCAGGACTCCGGCCAGGGCGGTGGGCGGCTGAGAAGCGGACAGATGGCGGAGGGGTTCGGGCGGTTAGAGTCAGGAGGCTGGATCCGGGAGGGGGCTGCCCCTGAACAGCTGGACAGTGGCTGTGCCGTGGAGGGGAGCGCAGCGGCTCCTGTCCCCCCCCTCCCCAGGAAGAGCAGCGAGGAGGCCGTGCGGGAGCGGCAGCAGGTGGTGTCCCTGGCCGCCATGCGGGAGCCCAGTCTGCTGCGCTTCTACGTGTCCCGGGAATGGCTCAACAAATTCAACACCTTCGCCGAGCCGGGGCCCATCACCAACCACACCTTCCTCTGCTCCCACGGAGGTGAGGGCGGCTTCTCGGGGGTCGGGTGCAGGGCGGGCAGGCCGAGCCCCCACCTCACCCTCCCTGCACCTTCCTCCCCAGGCATCCCGCCCAACAAGTACCACTACATCGACGACCTGGTGGTGATCCTGCCCCAGAACGTGTGGGAGCACCTGTACAGCAGGTAGGGAGCCGGGCCGCCTCTTCCAGGCAGCGGCCTGTGTGGGCCTGCAGGCAACTGCGCCGGAGAGGAGAGCGGGCCGGGCTGCCCAGGCCCCCCACACCCAGCAGATGGCATGGAGCCGTGCAGGGCTTCCCTTGCAGCCGTGTCCGCACTGAGAAAGGTGCCTCTGGTGGCACCACCCTGGCTCTACAGAAGCCAGCACATCGGCCTCTCACAGGTAGTCCTGTGGGCACCACTGCAGGGCAGTGGGCCGGTCCCTCCCCCACCCATGCCCAGCTCAGGTGGCCTAGGGCTCGTGCTGCCCAGGCCTTCTGGGTTCAAGTTCATCAGGACCAAGAGCCTGTGTCCCTTTGAGGACCTGCCCAGGCCCAGGTCCCCCTGCAGTCAGGCAGGCAGGACGTGCCACGGCCTGGAGAGAGGGTCAGCCGGGTGTGGAAGGCGAGGCCGAGGGGTCCTGGCTGCCCAGCCTCCTGCTGGACTGGCTGGGCCCCATCCACTTGCAGTCAGTGCAGACCCTGCCCTGTGGGTGGGACAGAACCCCACAGGCAGTGCGCCCCAAATCCTCTGGGACCCGTGCTCCCGCCTGCAGAAGGACCTGCAGCCCCACAGGGTCCAGCCGGGCAGGCTCAGCCCCACAGCCCCTGCCCAGTGGCCAGGAGCGGAAGTGGACGTTGGTATGTCCTTGTGACGCACCGGCCTGGGCGGGCGCCCTGCGGGAACTGGGCACGCTGGCACGTGGAGTAAACAGACTGGGCCAGGGGACCCAGGGAGCAGTGCCAGGGGCCTCCCGGGACAGGAGGGCTGGCCAGCGGAGAGCAGTACCACTCTCCCGGCCTGCCCCCCCCTGGGACCTCCCTCAGGGTTGTGTTTCTCTCTGCCCCTCCCCCTCCCCCTCCCCCTCCCGCAGGTTCGGGGGCGGGCCTGCTGTGAACCACCTGTACGTGTGCTCCATCTGCCAGGTGGAGATCGAGGCGTTGGCCAAGCGCAGGCGGATTGAGATCGACACCTTCATTAAGGTGCACGGGGTGTGGGTAGCCGGCCTCCGGCCTCCGCTGGTCACGTGGGGACTCGAGGACCAGCCAGAGGCCCTGTGTGGAGGCTGTGCTCTGTGGGGGATCAGAGTGGCGGGCCTGGCCCACATCGAAGGCTGTCCTGGCAGGGGATTGGGTGTAAGTTCAGGCCCATCTATCTGCCTGGTGAACTGTGAGCAGCTGGTAAAGGAACGAGGTGCTGCTGTTTGGGGCTGGATGGTTCTTTTTATTTTTAAAAATATGTTTATTGATTTCAGAGAGGAAGGGAGAGGGAGAGAGAGAAACATCAATGATGAGAGAGAATCATTGATCGACTGCCTCCTGCACGCCCCCCACTGGGGATCGAGCCCGCAACCCGGGCCTGTGCACTGACTGGGAATCAAACTGTGACCTCCTGGTTCAAAGGTTGATGCTCAACCCCAGGCCATGTCGGCTGGGCTGGATGGGTCTTTATTGTGGGGGCTCGGGGCCATGCAGCAGTGGAGGGCTGGGCAAAAGACGCTGAGGCACTCCGTGCCTGTGGCCATGGAGACAGGATAGGGTCCGAATAGTCCACGAGTGAGCCAGTTCTGCCAGGCGGGAAACAGCCTCGGCCATGTGATCTCAGCTGAGGTTTTCAAAAGTGACAGAAAAGACGTTCACCCAAGGGTTAGCGGCCGTCCTCCGAGCAGCGGGTCCGGGGACGTCTACTTTCCTTGAACACCTGGGAGTTTAAGTCTCCTACCTGCGTGTCTAGTGGTGCGTGGGAGTGAAGCTGGCTGGGCGGGTGTTGGGGTGTCCATGCTGACCCCCCTCTGCCCCTGTGCCCCCGCCGTCCAGCTGAACAAGGCGTTCCAGGCCGAGGAGTCGCCCGGCGTCATCTACTGCATCAGCATGCACTGGTTCCGCGAGTGGGAGGCCTTTGTCAAGGGGAAGGACAACGGTGAGTCCAGCAGGGCTCCGGCACCAGCGGGGCAGGGGGCCTTGGGCTACGGACCCCCGGGGAGTGGGCGTGTCCCGGAGACGGAGGAGGGCCCCGAGTCTGCGCTGGCCCAGCAGGTGTTTGGTGCCGCCCTCCCCTCCCGAGTGCCAGTGCGCAGAGAAGGCAGATGCTCCCGCAGCTGCCCCGCCCACCAGGCTGCCCATAGGGGCCGGGCCGCTCTGCCCCTTCCCTCCCACCTCTCCAGCTGATGCCCTGAGGAGGCTGCTGCTCCCTCCTGCCCGCCCTCTCCTTTGGGGATTCTGTTATCCACATCAGGACTGGGGAGCCTCTTTTCTGCCAAGGGCCAATCGGCTATTTATAATGTCCTTCACTTAATATACTCACTCACTAGAATGCTGGGAGGTCCCAGGACGTCCCTGTGCGGGGCCAGGGCCTCTCGGCCGCCTGCGGGTGAGCATCTGGTGCCCTGGTCCTCACCTGGGAGGACTCACGCTGGCCCCCGGGGCCAGGATGGCTTCTGGGGCCCCAGGGGTGGAGGCACACCTCGAGGCTCGCTCTTACCCGCCTGGGGAGGGTCCTGGTGGAGGCAGGCACTGGTTCTTCCCGCTGGGCAGCAGTGCTGAGCCCGGGCCCTGTCTACTCAGAGCCCCCCGGCCCCATTGACAACAGCAGGATCGCGCAGGTGAAAGGCAGCGGCCACATCCAGCTGAAGCCCGGTGAGTCTCATGGCAGCTCCGCTCCCCCTGCCCACGGGCTGTCAGTCCTGTCCTTCCCCAGCCCATACATCAGGCCAGACGGCCACCCCAGTCCAGGCCTGGCCAGCAGATGGGCGGAGGCTCCGGCCTCCGTGGGGGTCCTTGAGGCCCCTCCGCCCCACCCCACCTCCACGGCCCTCTGCTGGCCTCGCCTGCCTGCCCCTCCTGTGGGCCCCACCCTGGGTCCTCCGAGAATGGATGTTGTGCTAGAAACTCCCGAGATTTCCACTCGACCGACCACTTTGCACAGAAGCCCGTGGTCGCCCTCCCGCCCTGGGGTCCCGGCCCTCCCGGAGCCCCCACTGCCGGGACCGTGGTTCCCGGGGGGAACAGGGGCTCGGGGTGTGAGGGCAGCACCCGCTCTGACAGGCGCCTCCTGGGCCCCGCAGGCGCCGACTACGGGCAGATCTCCGAGGAGACCTGGGCCTACCTGCACAGCCTGTACGGCGGCGGCCCCGAGATCGCCATTCGGCAGAGCGTGGCCCAGCTGCCGGACCCCGACAGCCTGCACGGGGAGCAGAAGATCGAAGCCGAGACCCGGGCCCTGTGACCTCCGGGCCGCTCTGTGAGCCCCTCCTCCTTCTTAGAGACCCTCTCGTGTCCCTGAGCCTGGGCCCCTGAGCACACCTCCAGGAGGCGCTGGGAGGACCTGGCTGGGCCCGCCTGTGCCCTCCTCCCTGCGGAGGGCGTTTGCCCTGCAGAGCGGCGGCGCTGGGGGCCCAGGTGTGTGAGAGGCAGAGTGTTAGGTCCCAGTGAGACGCTGGGACAGGAGCCACCCCCTCGGGCTGGTCCACACCACGGTCAGCGGCGTTTACTCGGGTCTTCGTCCTGGACGTGCCCACACGTCCCTGTCCCTGTTGTCGGGTCCCCAACCCGCCTCCCGCCAGCGGAGGCCTGGCTTTTGCTCTGAGCTCTCAGCGGCGTGGCTTTGGGACAGAGGGTCGGAGAGGCTGCGGCCCGAGGCCCGAGGCAGAGCAGAGCCGAGTGCCCGCACCTCCCTGTGGTCAGAGAGGCTCCTAAACCCTGGGCGCTGGGACTCGAGGCTTGTGTCCGGAGGCAGCTGGCCCCCGCCCTGTGCTGTGAGCCGCCTGCAGTGGCTGGACTCACCCGCCAGGAACCCGTGGGGAAACAGATGCTCTCGCTGCTGTCATTTGCTGCTCATGCAGCTCCCGGGGGGGCGGGGGGGCGGCGGCCATGAGAGAAAAAGCGCTCCCTCCCGCACACCAGGCCTCGGCTGGAGGTGTGGCCCGGGCAGCTGTCACACGGAGTGTGTTCTGGATGCTGAGTGAGGCCACTGTGCCCCGCCCTCCAAGCACAGCTTCCATGGAGGAAGCAGCTGGGCCCGATGCTCACCTTGTCGGGCCAAAGTGAAGTGGGGGAGGGAGGGTCCTGGGACCAAAGCCCCCAAATACTGTGGACTTCAGTCTCGAAGCGGCAGATGCGGGCAGAGCCCTGCAGCTCAGGCTGCGACCTCGTTCTCCAGGACCGGGGACCTTCCCCAGGCGATCGCAGAGCAGCCCCGTTGGGTTTCTGGGCGCTTACCCCAGGGTCTTGAGAGCTGCTGCTGCCCCGCGGGAACGCCAGCACGGAGCTTCCGCGGCTCGGGCTGGAAGCTGGCCACGTCTGTGCCGTGTAGTCTGTGTGCGAGATGCATAATAAACCCACCCGCGTTCCCCACAGCCCTCGCTGTGTCTCTGTCGCGGGAGGGAAGCCTGAAGCCCGCTGTGTGGGGGGAGGGGCGGGCATCCCCGGTGACTGACGTGACAAACAGGCATGGGACTCGGAGGGGCTTTGCCGGCTCTGAGGGCGGAGAGGCTGCAGGAGCGAGAGGGCAGCGCCCGTCTTTCCCGGAACGAGCCCGGCTCCAAGGAGTGGGCCCGTGGGGGCCGAGGGCAGGGACAGGCCAGCACGTCCGCAGGCTGGGCCCCTCCTGGCACCACGCCACAGACTCGGTGCCACCAAGCAGGCAATACCCTCCCGGCCCTGAGGGCCCCCTGACCGGTGTCCGCACTGGGGCTCCGGACAGAGCGATGCTGGAGTCTAGTCCCCGCGGTGGGGCTGGTTTGTTGGTATTGGGGGTCGGGGGGAAGTTTAAACTTCACTGGTGAGATGCTGTCGGGCTGGCATGTGCGGAGCTCACCCCAGGAATGGAATGGGTGGCAATGCGGCCGGGTATGCACCACCGCCAGGTCCTGAGGAACCAGCCTCGGAGCACAGCTGCCGCTGCCCCCCGCGGGGTCCCGCCTGGCCTCGTGCCCTCACCCCCCCCTTAGCTTTCCCACAGCGTGTGTGCCTGAGCGATAGCTTAGCTCTGCCCACACCTGAGCGTGCGCGTGGGATCCATGTGCGTGTGTTGGGCTCGGCTTTTCTTGCTGAACGTGGAGGATGAGAATGGAAGCGTTTTGTCTGAGTGGTTTGGGGGTTGGAGACATTGGCTTATTCTGCAGGAAGGTGAGCAAGAAAGAACTAGGCACCAACTGGCCTGAAAGTGTCTCCTTACTATTTTCGCTTAAAATACCCTGCTCTCCAGTGGCTCAGCCAAGCTCAGCTGCGGAGCCCGAGGACAACACAGGAGCCTGCGGTTGCTCAGCGCACAGACCGCGGAGACAGGAAGCGCGGGGGCCGGGCCTCCGGTCTTTCTCCCACGCGCTGTCCCTCCATCCTGTCCCAGGGGGGTGGGGGGAGGGGGGCTCCCTCCCGCAGTGCCCCCTGCAGCCGGGGAGCCTGGCCGGCTGCTCGGTACCTGCCTTTCCACCTGCCTGCGCTTCTGCTCAAAACCTGCTCAGAAATACACCTGCCAGGTGCAGCCCTTCCTGCTTCCTCCTTCCCTCTCCTCAGCTTGAGTTCCACGAACACATTCTCCTGAGGTCGCCGCTGGGCCGAAACCCCTGGGAGCCTCTGGCTCCAGCCCTGAGGGACAGGACGCCCTTAGGACAAGCAGAAAGGAGCCGAAGTGTTCAGGAAAGCGCCCAGGACGGTTAGGGTTTGACATCTGCCAGGCGAGGGTGTTTGGAGCCGGAACTGGGCCCAGGATCCACAGGATGGGGCAGGGCAGGGCTGGGCCTGTGCGGGGGAAGGACAGGCACGCTGGGGGCAGCTGCTGCGGGACCCAGAGAATCTCCCCCATCTCTGCTCCTGGGGGCCACCGAGGAGGAGGGGAGGACAAGAGGAGCAGGAGGGGGAGGAGGAAATCCGAGTTAACTCCCCAAGCGTTTGGCCCCTTGGCTCTGAGGACAAAGGCACGCGGGGCCTTAGTTCCTGCTTCTCAGGACCTTTGGCGCCCAGCGCTGTCCCAGCGAATGGGAGGTCGTTTAGGTGAATCGCTCACTATACCAACTGCAGAGGCAGGTGAAACTGCAGAAGCAGCTCCTGGCGCAGGGTGACTGCCGAGCGCCAGCTTGCCGCCTTTGCACTGAAATCCTAGGTCCCAGGGCTTGGGCCACGCGGCTCGCCGCCTCCCCTTCTCAGAAAAGTTGAGCAGCAGCCAGAGAGGAGAGGCCTCCTCTAGGCAAGGCGGGCGGAGGAGGGACTGGACATGTGGGACGTGAACCCCCAGAGCTAGGCCTGCCGTTTGCACCACCCCACCTCCCCTGCCCCTCCCGCACTCAGACCCACACCCCCATTTCTCCAGCAGCAGTTCACCTGGTTCCCTCTCCGTCTCTTACCATCTCTGGGCTGCCCGTGGATTTCACAATTCCAGAGACCCCTTTGCTTTAACACAAAATAGGGGTGCTCCCTTGAACCCCTGCCTCTGCCCACTTCCATGTCCCTCCTCGTCACCCAGAGGGGGACCCAATTCTCTCCTGGCATGGATTCCTCTCCCACTAGAGGGCGCCCCCGCCCCCGGGTGCCCAGCAGCAGGGCCGGGTGTGGCGGGTGGGGAAGGAGGGGCCGGGTGTGGCCCGGCGCCCGGAGCTTCCGGGACCTCCCTGAGGAGCCTGACCTGCCGGTCTGCTGGGTCCGGAACCTCCGCGTCAACCAGAAAGCCAATCCTCCGCTCTGGCTCAGCGTGGCCCCCACCTGTGTCCAACCCCAGCAGTGAGTCACCAGAGGCAGGGAGAGTGCCAAACCCCTAAAGGCTTGAACCAAGTCGGGCACAAGGATGGACACGTGCAGCCCAGACGGTGTGGCTCAGTGTCCTCGGAACCAGGGGGCCACGGTTTGGTTCCCAGTCAGGGCACACGTCTGGGTGGCGGGCTCCATCCCCAGTGCGGGGCGTGCAGGAGGCAGCCGATCCAACATTCTCTCAGCATTGACTCCATCTCTCTCTCCCTCTCCCTTCCTCTCTGAAATCAATTCTTTAAAAAAGTTCATTAAAAAAAAAAAAAAAAGATGGGCACGCACAGCATTTCAGACCGGAGACCGGTGTGTGGCATCAGCGACGCGGACGCCATGGCGGCGCCTGGAGAAGCTCGGATCAGAGCTAATGTTTGCCAGCTGCTGCCGAGTCGGCCGCCTGCTCTCCCGACGGCCTCCTGTTCCCACAGCAGCTCCCAAGGCCGTGGCGTCCTCACCCACAACCCAGAACCGAGGCCCAGAGAGTGGGGCCGGTCCCCGTGGGCGGGACCAGCGCCAGCCCTGCAGGCCTCAGGGGAGGCTGGTCCCCGTGGGCGGGACCCTAGATCTCTGACAGGGACTGTTCCCCACGTGGGACAAAGCCCACAGCGATCGCGCTGGAAACAGGCTCCCGAGAGGTCAAGCAGACAGGCAGACGAGGCCTCTGGCGATACCCAGGTCACCCGGTCCCTTCCCCAGCTTGGCTCTCACTGGGACCCACGCCGGGCCGGCCCTGGAGGCTCTGGCCCGGATGGCAGCAGCCTTCTCCGCGGGGCTGGGAAGCTCTCGCCCTAGAGGTGGGTCACACCCCCGGTGGGAGGAGGCCAAGGCTGCAGGGAGCGCTGGCCTCGCCTCCCCCTCAGCAATGAGCCCAACTTGGCTGCTCACACGGGCTGCTCCAAGGACCCTTGGGAAATAGAGGTCCGTCTACTTCCCCAGGGCCGGGGTGATTGTTTCAATGCTGGCTATGGAAGCAGGGCTCCCAGTGCACATGGGGGGCGGGGGGCGCGCAGGCAGGAGGCCCCACGCTTCAGAGCCCACAGACTGCAGCCTCACGGAACCAGGGCTTCTCAGCCAAGCTGCCCCCAGGTGGGCTTGAGCGCTTGTGCACAGACGCCTATGAAACGCCCCAACCCCCACAACAGGGCCCCTGAACCCCTAAAGGTGCGGGAGCTGAATTTGCAAAGAAACATTCCCTGGTCACAAGCTTCCCAGCGGGCGGGGCTGGGAGAGCCAGCCCACAAGCCCCGCCCCCAGCAGACCGGGAGGACTGACCTGTCCCGGTCCCCAGTTAATGGGGTGAGAGGTGCGGACCAGCCCCAGCCCCGGCCCCAGGGACTCTGCCTGCTTTGGTGACGTCACCTCTGTGCAGCAAAGCACTCCGCGCCACGGCGCCAGGGAGACTTTTATTTAACACCGAGGGCTAACATGGAGGTACAGGGTCCGGAGAAGCCTTCCAGTGGAACTTTATTTGGTGTAATCCCATCTCCAGAACCTTGGCAATGGCCGTGCCCAGGCCGAGGTGCCTCCACAGTCAGGGTTAGTGCAGTACGAACCAGCCGTGGCCAGGTGCGCCCCGTCGGGTACAACAGCTTCGGGTCACGGTTTGGGTGACAGAAGCACAGGAGGCGGAGCCATGACCACGTAACATCACATTTTCTGTTCGGTAAACTTCCCGTGATGACAGCTGCTGCCAAAGGCAGGCGAGGACTCCGTGCCGCTGGCGAGACCAGCCCCGGCATCTGGCACTGCTGGCGACCTAAGAGCTCCCAGGCCCAGACGAAAACCTCACGTGGGCCGGCCTCCCCGTGGTTTCCGTCCGAGAGGGACAAGCGGGGCAAGGACACTCTCTGTTTCAAGTCCTTCTCGGGGCTGGCTCTTTAAAGATGCGTCCTTCTTACACGATATCTAACGTTGGCGGAGTGACAGCAGCGGGTCCGAGGGAGGCGGGCAGCACGTGGGGAGGTCCAGCTCCTACATGAGGTGGACGGCTCCTTCGTAACAGACGATTCCACGGGGGGAGGCCCAGAGTCAGTGACACCCTGGGCTGGCGGATAGTCACCTCCTTCCTGAATAGCCGGCTGGGCAGAGCGGAGTGCGGGGAGCAGGCACCCAGGTCACCGCTGAAAAGCGCTCGTCCACTGTCGGGCGCAGGCGGTGCGGAAGGAAAAGATAGGGGCAGGGGACACAGGACACAGCATGTTCTACACCGAGCGTAACAGACGTGAAGAGGACAGGCTGCTGCAGCGTCTCCCTCCCCCTGGGCTGCACGGAACGGCTGTCCTGACCCACTAGGAGACGCGATGCACATGCACTAGAGGCTCTGGGATCGGTTTTATGAGCCGTCACATCCGTGTGCCCTGGAGTGGCCCGCGGACAGGTGACACTCGCGGATCCTGGAGACCAGGTCACCCGCCCCGGAGCCCGGGGTCAGAGCTGGACCGCCTGCCCCGGTTAACCAGGCACCTGTTGGTTTGCAGGGATGCGGGGGGTTCTGACTCCTCTCGCCTTTGGCATCCCGGCTTTTGCTGCACTGGGCTGCCCCCTCTGCAGGGTCCGGGCAGGTGGTGTGAGCCCGGGTCTAGCCCCACTTCTGGGAAGAAAGAGCGAGAGGGCCCAGGCTGGCCACTCGCTCACCCTAAACCTGAAGCCACTTCCTCTTGCCCTGCTCCCCCAGGGTCCCAGTCACCAGAGGGTGGTGTGTGGTCACCCCTAGTTTGCCGAGAGGAGCCATCTTCCTACTGGCCACGGGCCCACCCCTCAGGTCCTGCCCCCCGCCCCTGCCCTCCGGCTCCTAGGAGACTTCCTTGTGTTGGACTCATCAACGTTGAGAACTGAGGATGCTCGAGGTGACGCCTCGCAACCCAACGCCAAACAGAAGGAAGAGGCCCGATGCCGTCCCTGAAACTCCCGGCCAGTGACCTCCCGGCTGCTCTGCACCAAAAGAGAGAAGCCCGCCGCCCTAGGCGTGAGTGGCGGCACAGCCTCACGGTTTCCCCCGAGAGCGGAGGAAGGAAAGGCAGCCCAGGAAGCAAACGCAGGGAGTTCCGCGTCCGTGTGGCCCAGAGCACATGGCGGACGCGGAAGCTGGAGCCGCAGGGTCACTCGAAGGACAGAGCACAGGCCTTTGGTGACGGAAGCGCTAAATACTAGAGACGAAGATCTTGGAATCCAAGAAAAGGGGAACTTTCACTTTGCAACGAGCTAATGCAGAGGTGTGGCGGGGTGCTCCTCGGTCACCAAGTGCCACAGCCACAGTTCTCGGGGACACGGCCCTCGCCCCCACCCCAAGGGTGACACAGGCAGGACAGCAGGGCGGGGCCGAGGGCTGGAATTCGACTTCCAGTGTGGACCCACTGAAGGCAGGGCCCCAAACAAAAATGTGCATACATGTGTACACACATGCATGTACATGTATGTGTGTGTGTGTGTGCATTGTGTGTGTCCGCCCCAGTGCCCGCCACTGTCACTCTCAGGCTGTGAAGTGTTGCAAGGGCCGACGCTCAGCATGGGGTGAGGACCCGTCACCAGAAAAGGCCCACCGAAGGCTCAATGGACTTGGGCAAAGGTGAGTCTTTTCTAACGTAAACGCGGGACCACGTCACAGACACCGGGCGCGCAGTCCGCCTGGTGGGTCCGACCCTCTTGTCCAGATTCTGTCGGTCTCCCTGGGAGACCAGTGGCAAGGTTTTCACAAAAGGCACAGTGTGAGCCGTGGATGGGCCGGAGCAGCCAGGAGGACTGAGGCCAGGGCCGGAGTGGGGGGAGGAGGGAGCCGTGTCCAGCTGCTGTCGTGTCCTGCTCGGGGTGGGACTGGGATGGGGACAGCTCTGACCCAAGAGGTGGCCGGAGGGGCCTGGGCGGAGCGGCCACAGGAGCATGCTGTGGAAAGAAAAGAAAAGAGCAGAGGCAAGCAGCTGCACGGCGTGGGGGTCCCTTCGGCCCGAAGACGCGGCCACTCCGCAGCCCAGCCCGAGCGCACGGTTCACAGCCAGGCCTGTGGAGACAAGCAGACCGGAGGGTTTCTCCTGGGAAGGCTCCCGGCTCTGGCTCCTTGGCCACCTTAGGAATCTACAACACAAACAGAAAGAAAAGCTCTGTTAGAGACGGGGGCCGAGGTCAGGGGCGGGCACAGGGCACCGCGCTGGGGGAGGGGGGAGAGGGCAACCTTAGAGGGATTGGTTACCACCGACACCACAGATAAGGAACTTTCACGGTTTGATCTCCACGCTTTCCTCCAGAGAAGCCCGCCCAGAGGGTGGCAGCACCCACCCACCCAGCTCATCTTTCTAACAAGTTCTGTTTTGAGAGAAGGAAGGTGACCGGCCTCCCGGAATGAAGCCAGGAAGTGAGGCCCGGTTCTCAGACCGCGGTGCCCGGTCCTGTAGCGTCAAGTGAAGAGGAAGCGTATCCCGGATGTTTATCATAAACAGTGAAAGTTCTTCATCTCCAGGGGGAGCAGAGAAACCAGAGACAGACTCAGCCCTCAGGTGCACGCAGGGTGGACACGGGTGTCGTGGGGGAAGGGCTTGCCAAGGGCAGAACGTTTAGGAAGCATTTGGCGAGGACATTCCCAGGACCGAGGACGAGAGCACAGTCATTTTCTCAGAAAGGTACAAATCACTGGACAACACGGAGAAGAATCCGTTTATTAGAGGCGGTACAGATACAGCTGAGAGGAGCCAGACAGATTCTCTTCTTTCAGGGCGAGGAGAGAGAGAAACGGTCACGTGGGCCGCATTCAAACAAAACTTACTCAGAACCCAAGCGTCTACAATAAACCAGAGTGGAGCAGCCGGCAGGGCCCTAGCTACCGACAGTCCTCCGGCTTCCCCCGAGGTTACAAAAACAAAAAGGTCATTAGGCAGCGGAATCACCAATAAAACAAACAGATAAAAAGAGCAAAACGTTAAAACAACGCATTCAAGTAATCCTCGCAGTTTTTAAGTTGCATATACACACGTGTTGGGGGAGGGCTTATGGACGTACTTCACAGAAAGCAATTTCAAAAACAAAACCGTAAGAGCGGAGAGTCACAATCCAGGGGCCCACGGGAGATACTCTAGTCTAAATATTTTGGCAGTTTTTAAAGGGTCCCATTGTAGACGCCACACACGCACAAGGGCAAGAGTGCAGACAGAAGGGCGGCCCCGGGGTGGGTGCATGGAGGGCGGGCGGTGCCGTGGGGGAGGCGGGGCGGGTCTATGAACAGGGAGGGAATGGCTTCTGCACACACATTAGCAACAGAAGCGCTAAAGGAAGAGGAGAAAGCTTGATAAACAAGCTGAGACTTGGCTGCTTTTGTCTGAGCAGATAACTAGGGAAGAAAACAAAGTATACTTTGGGCGGAAAGGGACATTCCTGGTCCTGGGGGAATTGTTCCAGTGAACGGAAACTACAAAGTACCACTGTTGAGTCAATATTACATCAATTCCTGGGCTATTGAGACAAGGGTACAACTTAATAATAATAATTTATGCACCCAAACCGCTCCTCCCGAAAACCAACGGAGCTGTTTTCTGAACCGAATTTGCATACCACTAAAGGAAAAACAAACACAACAAAAAAACAAAACAAAGGGAGAAACTTCACGGAATGCCACGTTTTTCAGGGCCGGCTTGTAAAAGGCTACGCGGTCTTGCCCCATTTAAGACTTTTGCCATGTTGAGGTTGCTTTCTCCAGTAGCTCATCGGCTGGAAATGAGGTTACAGGCCCTCAGCTGTGGTCTAAGGGGCGGCTGGTTTCTCACTGCCTTGCTGAACGGGGTGGGGGACCCCGAGAGGGCTGGGCTCAGGCTGCGTGATCGGTATAATAATTCTGAGGAAATTTGAATGACAAAGTTCTGTTTAAACACGCAGGCCAACCCATCGGTTTTCTGCCTTTGAGACTGTATTCCAAGTGTGTCCCACGTGACCACTGGGAGACTCTGGGTGACAAGACCCACTAGCTCGGCGAGCTCCCGGGTCGGTGTATTTAAAAATAAAAAGCATTTTTAAAAATCAGGCTGTCATTACCTAAAAGCCACTAAATTCCACCTTGGTGGCCCTTGGGAGCAATGGCTGCGAACTTCCTGCTGGAGTCGGGTCCTGGACTCCCACCCGGGGCGCTGCTGTGGCTTTAAACATCAGCTCCCAGTTGACTTGAGCTTTTTAAAGGAGCCCTCAGTGTCCAGGCAAGGAGCTCATTTCCCATTTAAAGGACAGGAATACTTTCCAAAGCCAAGCGGAAGGGGGACCTGGACGAGCACCTTCATTCTGAGCCTCCTGTAGCTGTCCTACATGATCGCAGGGCGGATCCTGGAAACGGGCACGAACACTGGGCTTGGCACCGCCTGTGCACGTGACAACCTCACCGCCTGTCCTGCCAACTTCGAAATGCAAATCCCCATGTGACCCAGTTTCCTTGGAAGATGGTGAAACGGTGTATTTGATTCTGGCTACAGTTAACTGTATGAGGCCAGCAAACAACTCTACAACAATTTCTCAGTCCACCCGCACTTGGGGGCTTAAAGATGCCACTGATTTCTTTTAATCCCCCCTTTGAAAAGTGAGGGATGGGGGCTGTGTCTGTGTGGACACAGCCCCACCTGGGGCGGGTCAGCCGACCACAGCTCCACTCGCCACACACCCTTCGACAGGACAGAGCAGAGCGGGTGCTGTTCTTACAGACGCTCCCCTACAGGGCACTGGCAAAGCTGACCGGCTCTGTCAACCTCGGAGGGAGATCGAGAGTGTAAAAATCAACTGGGGCCCTGGCCGGTGTTGCCTGCTGGTTAGTGTTGGCCCACACACCAAAGGGTCTCGGGTTCGATTCCTGGTCAAGGGCATGTACCTGGGTTGTAGGTTCCCTCCCCACCCCTGGTTGGGGCGTGTATATGAAGCAACCAGTCTCTCTCTCTGTGTCTCTCTCTCTGTCTCTTTCTCCCTCCCTCCCTTCCATTTTCTCTGAAAAGCAATAGAAAAAATATCCTCAGGTGAGGATTAACAAATAAACAAACAAAAAAATCAACTGGGTAAAATTGACCAAACTTTTCCAGATTTCATCTGCTTGTTTGGGATCAAATAGACATAATAGGATAATCTCGATGATCTAACAGTGACTTTTACCAGGTTTAGGTAAAATTACACACTTTTGATACCAATAAATGAATCTTCTACTTGCTTCTTTATTCAAGGAGGAAGAGCTTTTATGTATGACTTCCTCCAAAGTGAATGACTGTAAAATGTAACAAACTAGCATAGTTCAATGTACTAAGTTACAGAATGTAACCTTCTATGGTAGTTCCATTGGTGGCAGACACGAGATACAAATGAGAGGGCTGAATCTGCTGCGCCAGGGGGTGTGTGGCCTTTGAAACTGGGAAATATTGATTAGAAGCTAGAAGGCAACTTTTTGTTGTTATCTACAGATGCTGCCGGAAGGAGAAGTGTTTACCCGACTTCAAATGACACAGCTGTAAACTGGCAGTTGGCAGCTTTCCACATAAATGCCATCAGCAAGCGAAACTCGATACTAGTCAAGACTAGCCAAGGAATTCGGAGCGGCCCCGACCCGCGAGGGCGGGAGCCAGGCTCTGCGGGCGGCTCTCCGGCCAGGCTTTTGAAGAACTGCCTGGAGCAGTCACAGTTGTGGGGAGAAACAACTCCAATTGCTTTTAAAAAGTTTTTAAAAAGCTGTATTAAATATAAGTCTTAGCACCTTTGGCATTTTTGTCCAAATACACTTCGACGTATGAAGTGGGGACATAGCCCTCTTCGTCTTCATTTCTCCGAATGCGGGTCCACCCGTCGCCTTTGTCTTCCTCTATGACGTACAGCGTTTCTCCTTCAACTACTGAAATGGTTCCTTCATTCTGACCTGAAAACAAGATCAGAATATATGAGGTTTACGGGCAAACAGGAGCTTGGCCAGGAAACAGGTGCAGTGAAAGCAGAGGATGGGGTCCGCAGGTGCCCGGCCCTGCCCCTTCCAACAAGGCGAGGAGCGCCACCTCCCACCTGGCTAGGCCGCAGGGACTTACTTTCCCGGGAAGCCTTCGGTCCTCTCCGCTCCTGCTCCTCTCCCTCCCTCCCTCTGGGGAAAAGTACTCCCAGGGCTTTGGTCACCCCCCGTCCCCCACCGCCTTCCCCAGTCTGGCTGTGTCCCCAGCGAAGGCTCCCTCTTCGGCCCGAGCACATCTGTGCCTAGCGTTGTCCTGAAATCTGAGCACAACGGACGGACCTGGGTTCATGGCTGCTCCCTCTTCACACACCCCCTCCTCTCCCATTTCAGCGGCGTCTCCCTTGTCCCTCACGCCTCGTCTTTGATTTCCTCCCGCTTTGTTCCCACTGGCCATCAGCCAGGAGTCCGAGCAGCGTGTTAGCTGCGGCATCTCTGCGTCCGTTCCTCCGTCGAGGCTCCTAAGGCCGTTCGCTAAGATAATTTCCGGGACCGGCCACCACTGCCGACAGCCCTCGGAAAGGCGCCTTGTTCAGGGGGCGGTCAACAGGGGTGTGGGGGTGCTTTAGACATGAAGTGAAATTGGAACATCTAACCTGGTCCTTCCCTTTCTTGTCTTGTCACAATGAAAATGCACGTATGCCAGGGCTTCCCCAACTTATCTGCACCCCGCCCTCCCTCAGCTTCGTCACGGTCTGCAGACACTGGGTCAAGGTTCCTCAGTTCCCGACAGCCGGCTCCCCTTTCCAACCATCATCCTGTTCTAATTGCTCCTCCACTCATGATAACAAAGGTCCCAGGTCCAGCTCGGTCGGGCAAGGTCTCTCCCAAATCCTCTCAATACGTCCTCAGTGTTTGCCGCCTACAATCCACATGTGTCCTTTCCTCTCCCCCAGCCCCATGGGCACTGCCCACCTCTGGTCTGACATTCCTCTCTGACCACCTAAGACACCGGGGCTCAGCCACACCTCCCAGGCCTGGTCCCCGTGCCCCCTGCCCGTCTGTGCCCCTCCCGGAGGCTGAAGCTGCCCCCTAGACACAACTCTGCTTTGTTCTCCGGGGTGGACGCCACACCGCACTGCCTGCATCCCACCCCCTGGGGAGTCTTCTCAAGACAGGAGTTCTGTAAATATTGGACGAAAGCAGGAAATAACCATTACTCCTTTCTCTCTGCTGCAGTTACGTAAGCTCCATGAAGGCTGTTCAATTACATGGGCCAAACAGGAGAATACACAGCCAGCAACCTGATGATGAGGACACTCTCAGCAGAACAAAAGGGAGTGAGAGGAAGGTCTGGGGGGCTTAGCAGAAAGGCAGCCACAGGCAGGGCGGGTGCTCGGACAGCTCCGGACAGTGGGGATCTCGGTGCAACGAAGCGTTACCGTCGAAGGTGTAGAGCGCTTTACACGTCCCGATGGCGGGCAGCGGCTCCTCGTCGTCAAACTCGTCGTCGAAGTCCGTGGCCCAGCACCTTTCACCTCCGCTTCTCCTGGCTTCTGCTCCTCCGTGTAACTGGCCATTCCGGG